>NC_080564.1:25687060-25987060 GCF_030253575.1 Rhododendron vialii
TTATTAAAAAACAACAACTGACCTATTTAAAAACTCATCAATTTTCCACTTGCCGTTAACTTTCCATCCAAAAACAAATGGAAATGCTGAAATAGCCTACACCTGACCATTTGAAGAAAAACCAATATATATTTTGGGATAAAAACATATTACTCTACTGATTTCTCCCGCTAAAACCCCCCTGTGGGCCATAGAGTTACAATAACAATTATTTTTACTTTTTCTATAACTTTTAGTTTAGATTTTCTTTTCTTTTTTTCATGTTTGTTAGTTTTACGCAAATTTTTGTAACTTATTAATTCGTCTCGACAAGACAAATTAAAAAAGTATATATTGTTTTTTACTTTTACCCAAATATTTTAGAAAATAATCACTTTTAAGTCAAAAAAATTGACTATTTTCCAAAATATTTGGGTATATATATATATATGGGACGGTTCAAGGGATATCCAAAAAAACACCTAAAAAAAACACCCCAAATCTCAAACTCATGGTTCCTGATCAAATTTTTATGATCCGAACCGTTCAATGTGTGCAGAACGTGATTTTATAGGTGCTCGCGAGAAATTAACAAAAAAAATGATCGGAAAAGGTTTGATTTGAGCAATTTTTATTTGAACCATTCAATAAAAAACTGTTCGAAACTGTTCGGATCAAGCCCTTCCCGGTCATTTTTTTTGCTGATTTCTCATGGGTATCCTTAAAATCACGTTCTGATCACATTGAGCGGCTCGGATCATCAAAATTTGATCGGAAACTATGAGGTATTTTTTTGGGTGTTTCCGGAACCGCCCCGATATATATATATATATTGTAACGCCCCGATTTTTCAAGGAATTTTGGACGTATTAACCCAAAAATACACTAAATTTTACAAACTATTAGGCCCTTGTTTATCCTTATACAAAAATTACAATTTCAAAATAATACAAAAATCTATGTACATTTATTTAACAAAAGTAACTCCAGAGCGACTCTAGTTTTGACACGAAATTCCAAGCAATGTTGGCTCAGACTCCGTTTCAGGGGTCCCACCTGTATCAACTGCTCCACTGTGGAATCCTGCACACTCTGGCAAATTGAACGCCGAAGCAAACGATTTGCCAGGATACAAACGTATCCTGAGTGATAATTCACTAAGTAGAAATCCTAAAACCCAATACCACAATATGCAGATCAACAATATAATAATTCATAATACACCGAAGGTACAAAATAATAACACATCGTCTTTTTCTTTACTATCCATCATCTTACATGAAATCTAAGGATCATCTCCACGAGATCCTTTCCTCCCACATCCACTAACTACAATCGTCTCATGGGTCCACCCTTCCTCTTGCTTATCCTGCACCAGGGTCTTAGGTGAGCGCATCTAAGTTATGTACCGAGTATGTTCTCACTTAAGACCATAACAGGAGGATCGAGTCATCCCATGACGTATCGTACATTAGGGTCGGACATCCACTACCCCACGCTAACTATAACCGTCTCATGGGACCCATTCTCTTTCTCCAAGAGAAACTTCCCATGACGTATCATACATTAACGTCTCACTAACTATAACCGTCTCATGGGACCCATTCTCTTCCTCGAAGAGAAACTTCCCATGACGTATCATACGTTAGCGTCACAACACCGGGCCCCTCAGGTAACCCATTTCAACACAGGGCCCCATAGGTTACCCTTGCCATCACCATGGCTCAAATCACAATCCACACAATCACACTTCCAACACTTTATCAATTTCCATTTACTTAACATCGTCTACATGAGTCACTACTCGTAACCACCCAGGGAACCTATTTGTCCAATCTACAGCCACAACAAAATATCGCACGGTTCAACATTTCAACTAAAAGTACTAACAACATATAACCATGCGATAAAATTAATCATGTCATAGAATTTATCATGCGAGTAACAAAATAATATTCAGTCAAACAATTAATTACTATACTTAAAATTAAGTCTATTTCTCTCATTTAAAAATTTTATAAAACATTTCTACTATTTAAACATTTTCTTTAACTTTCATATTATTCATAGATTTTACAAACTAATTATTTTTATTGGAAAATACTTATTGCTAAATTTAGTATTTACTAACTATATTACATATTAATATGAGATTTTCATAAGAACAAAATTATGCGAGGCTATTCTAGTCAATTTTTATTAGAGTTAAAGATTAACTAATATATAATCTAAAATATTTCTTGTTTACAATCTAAATAAATTTTTACTAGTAAAATATTCTTGTTAATATTTCATAAATATTTATCTACTCCAATAATTTATTAAACACGTAAACATCCACTCAAATACAAATTAACAGTGCAACATCAATAATAATTTCACAATCAAACACTTGTTAAACGATCATAAATTTTCACAGGGTATAACACTAATCATTTCAGCACAACCGGACTAAATTTTAATATAAACAAGACTAAAAATAAATTAACAATTTAACAGCAAATCATCATCTTCAATAAACTTTAAATCTAAGTAACTCCATTAAAATGCAGATAAAGGTTTTGGGTTTTCGGAAAACTACCTCAAACGCGATTTTAAGTTCGGATAAGTGTTGTACGGTATCCATAGATCGCCGTGGTGGTTCTGAAATCTCGAGGCAGCATCCGGTGGCACTCCAACAGGGCCCGTAGCAGCGGTGTATCCACGAAACTCACAACTCTCTCTCTCTCTCTCTCTCTCTATTCTAGACTCAACAATAGAATTGGGAGTGAAATAATCTACTGGTGTTCAATTTTCGGATTATGTGGGTATGTATAATGAGAGAGAATAAGGTAGTGAGAATGTGAGATGATAAGTGTAGAAGTGGTGGAATGAGGAAAGAGAGTGATACTGATAATGATAAAAAGATGGGGGACAAGTGCCACATTTGGGGGGAGTTTTCAATTCTAATGTATGTGGACGCATGTATGTACATGGTGAGAATGTATCTGGACGCTTTTATGTATAGGATGAGAGATAGAGAAGTGAAGAGTTAGTTTGAATAGAGTTCTACTTAGGGTTTAGATAGGAAAGATAAGAGATAAATATGAATCACTGATTCGTATATCTAAAGTTTAAATACATATCTTATACAATAGTGTAAATAATATCAATTGTACACATAATAATATATTTTAATTATTCAATCTAATTAATTATTGAATTAAGAATTTAAAAATCTAAATTTGTATTAAAAAAAATTGGGTCAAAAATTCGGGTCGTTACATATATATATATATATATATATATATATATATATATATATATATATATATATATATGTGTGTGTGTGTTGAGAACCCTTAGAAAATCCCCCCAAGTTTCCGATTGAATTTTGATTATCCAAGCTGCTCAATGTAATCAGAACGTGATTTTAAGGGTGCCCGTTAGAAATCAGCAAAAAAAATGACCGGAGAGGGCTTCATCCGAACAGTTTTTTATTGAATTTTATTGAACGGTTCAATAAAAAACTGCTCAAATCAAGCCATTCCCTATTAGTTATTTTGTCAGTTTCTCATGGGCACCCTTAAAATCACGTTCTGAAAATATTGAGCGGCTCGGATCATCAAAATTTGATCGAAAACTATTAGATTAAGATTTGGAGGGTTTTTTTAAGGGTCCCCGAAACCGCCCGTATATTATATATATATATACACACACACACATATATATATACACATATATATTACTTTTTTGATTCGTCTTGACGAGACGAATCAAAAAACAGAAAAAGAGAGCCGCAAAACTAAGAAACACGGAAAAAATTCAAATAAGAACAAAACTAAAAGTTATAGAGAAAGTTAAGTGGAATGGGGATGTCCCAATATCTCCAAACATCTCCGAACTTCTCCTTCATTTGCCACACACCATCTCAAGCTCTGCGGAAAAAAATGGCACACAAATTTGATTCCTAAAATGTACAATAACCAGTTCAAAGTACAAACAGTTACAATAACCAAGATGAAGTCTTATAAGCATTACTCTCATAACAAACCATTGGAACTCCATGGCCCTACAGGTGGGTTTTGGCGTAATGTGTTTTTTCCCCTAAATGTATATTGGTTTCCTTTCGAATGGCCAGGTGTAGGCCATTTCAGCATTTCCGTTTGTTTTTGGATGGAAAGTTAACGGTGGGTGAAAAATTGATGAGTTTTTAAATAGGTCAGGTGTTTTTTTAATAATATCAAAAGGTCAAATGCCTATACGTAATTTACTAATTTGTGTAAAAGGTCAGGTGCTATTTTGAAATTTCCTCCAAAAGAATGCACCCTAAGGTTTGATTCTGAAGTTAGTGTTGTTGGAACATATTGGGAACGAAAAGGTTAAGGCCTTGGTGGAAGAAACGAGGTTGTGAATGAAAAGGATGATTGAGCGTGTGGAATAAATTGAAAACAAAAAATGACTTACGCCCTTTTCGAGAGGAAAACATTTTCATCCACATGACCAAAAATATTTTACCTAGTAAATAATTTACTATCTTTTCCCCAATTAATTTACTATCTTTTCCCCAACAAACACTAAAAAATAGATAAAATATTTTACAAAAAAATATTTTATGTCAAAACAAACAGAACCATGGTGTTCTACGCCACAATTTTTCATAACCAAAACCAACATCACAATATATTTGAGCCGCTCTAGAGTCTAGCCTCTTTGTGTTAATTTTTTGGTATTTTTTAGTGAGTCTTTTTGGCACTTTTTTCTTAGTATTTTCTACGTAAAATCTTTTGTTTTTTTTACAATTTTTTCCTTAATTTCATTACATTCGGATCTAATTTTTTTGAAATAATCGGTCATCTTGATGACAGTAGTATAAAAATATAAATTGAAAATGAAACAAATTCACTAAAAACAAAAAATGTTCAGAAAAGACATATACTTTTCTAATTCCACTCTTGCATTTTATGTAATATTATGCTGAAAAACCCAAAAAAATGTAACTACAAGTTAAATAATATCAACTTTACCAAAAATTAATTTAGTCCAAACGCATTATGACTCTTACTCATTTTTTTAATTTTAAATATGAGAAAACATAAGTAAAAGTTTCATTTGGTATCTTTTAATAGACAAACACAAATTTGAGTAAGAGCGGAGTAAATCAAAAGGGGCAAAAAATAGGCTTGTAAAATTTAAGTCTTCCTTAATTGAATAAAATTCAATTTGGTATAAGTTTGAGTCGATGCGTAAAATGGGTTTTAAGAAATTTGTACTCAAGTTTTGAGTGTGAGTCAATAAAATAGGTATAAGGGCTTTATAAATAGGTACAATGGAGCATCTCCAATCTTGACCAATTTTAAGACCCAAATTCAAATTTTGTGTAAAAATTACAAAAAAAAAATTTCAATCCTTGACTCAAATCCTTCCTCATTTTGGGTTTTTTTATCCATTTCTTCTCCCAGGGATATTTGGGACAACCCAAACTCTTTACCCATTTTTTCCAATGGCTATTTGTGTGTGTGTGTGTGAGAGAGAGAGACAGAGAGAGAGAGAGAGAGAGAGAGAGGGAGAGGGAGGATGCTCCATTGTTGGCTGAAGCTGGGGGCCAATTGTTGCCAGAACTATTGAGCGAGAGATATGGAGCAGGTGTGGAGGTTTGGGATAGACGGTGTCGTTTAGAGAGGGGAGAGAGGCGAATGTGGAAGACGAGAAACTTTTTAGTATACCGGGGATACCAACACCCTTGGTATCCCCTCCGATCCGTTTTCATTTTTTCGGCCATTTTTCGATCACACTTGGATAATCGATTTCGTTCATTTTGTAGAGTTCAACGAGAACTATAATCTTATCAAAAATCATGTTCATCGGACTTTAATAGATGCATGATCGGCACCTGTGAAAATTGCAAAAAAAACAAAATTGGGTTTCAATTCAGTGTGGTTTTGGATCCAATTTTGGTTTTTTTCAATTTTCATGTGTACCGATCATGTTTCTACAAAAATCCAATGAACACAAATTTTGGTATGATTATAGTTCTCGTTGAACTCTACAAAATGAACAAAATTGATCATCCAAGTGTGATCGGAAAATGGCCGAAAAAATGAAAACGGACCGGAGGGGATACCAAGGGTGTTGGTATCCCCGGTATACTAAAAAGTTTCTCTGAAATCGATTATCCAAGTGTGATCGGAAAATGGCCGAAAAAATGAAAACGGATCGGAGGGGATACCAAGGGTGTTGGTATCCCCGGTATACTAAAAAGTTTCTCGCAAAAGAAGATCAGACGACAATTTGATTGCTCTTCTTTTTACCATTTTGCCATTAAGAATTAAAAATATACTATATTTGGATAAAATTTGGGTTTGATGATTGGAGATTTGCCTACTCAAAATGGGTTTTTATCCAAAATTTGACTCAAATTTGGGAAAAAAAATGGATGAAGGCTAGAGATGCTCTTATGTTTTCATTTACTCAAACTCAAAATTTCAGTTAAAAATCCTAAGACCAACTCCTTACATCAAAATTAGGTTTTAAAATTTTAATTATATGTTTACTCGAATAAAGGATGACTCAAATTTCTCATCAACTTTATGGCTATTTTCTTCCTTTAAAATTTCCAATGATGTCATTAATGAAACCTTTACTCAAATTTATACCCAAATTTGAGTTTGTCAACTGCCAAAACCATGCCAAAGGGCTTGTACACCATTTGTATTTCCTGGTCCTCCCTTGTGGGAGGCCAGGGTTCAAGCCCCGTCGTGGGAATTTGTGGGTTCATGAGTATGGACAGCCTCTGAATCCCATGTGAACTAACTTACTAACTCCGCCTAACCCTAGCTAATGTATAAAGTGTGGCAAAAAATAATTGCCAAAACCAGACTAATGGTTGTTAATCATCTCACATAGAATGAGGTCAGGAAAGTGAAAAAGATCTCTTGAATTTCAGTAGATTTTATGCGACTGGAGTACATAGAACTTTCACAAGTAAAATTAAGAAATAGATTACTCCCTCCGTTCTTTATTTAGAGTCCAGTATTTCATTTTGAGCTGTCCCTTAATAAGTGTCCATTTTGTAAAGTTAGTGAGTAAAAATTTGTGCATTGTCTATTTTGTCCTTAAAAGTAAATTCCATTTTGAAAAATTAGTGAGTAAAAGTGTAATGATGATGGGTAAGTAGGGAAAATAGAGGAAAAAGTTGATGTGAAATGTATAATGATGATGTTTTTTTAATAAGTTGAAATTACGAAGCAGGACACTTAAAAAGCGACGAAGAGAGTATAATTTTTTGTTGTGGTGATACGGCAATCGATGAGTAAATTTTGCACATAATCGAGGAACATGGACTAGTTAAGTTTGCTGAGAATTGGGTGCTAAAATGAGCTTTAATGAAACAGACCGATTTAGGTCCCGTGGGGGTCACGGCCACACTCGATTCCCGTGGAGGGCATGGCCCTACTCGATTTTGTAAAATTATGTCAAAGGTCCCGTGGGGGTCACAGCCCCACTCGATTCCCGTGGAGGGCACGGCCCTACTCGATTTTGTAAAATTATGTCAAAGTTTATATTTGTTTAACTAGAAGGCTATCCCAGATCCCAATACAAAACTAGAAGGTGATACCAAAATACAAATCTAGCTTTAGGGAGTATGACCAGACACCAATATGGATTTGCAATACGACTACCACGCCAACAAAAAACTCTCGAGGAATTGAGAGGAATTGAAATTTGTCTGGTTGTTAACTTCAAGTTTCAAGATTCGTCAACTCTGGGCCCTTGATATAGCATAGGAGAGTGTATATTGATCCAGAGCTGGAAAATACTTCGCGAATCTTCTATGACTATCATACCCCTTGTCTAAACCAAACTAGATCATGCATCAACTCAAATTCTCAATTGAAGACAAATCACTGTCACAGCAGATTCCAGCAGCTAAACCCTATGCTAATGGACAATGACTCAATGAAGCTAATGGGCAATGACTTCATGAAACCTAGAAAGCATATACTTGGAAACTAAAGAGATTGGTTTACCGTCCGGTTGTTGTCAATGGAAGGCAATGTCCTTCACATGAGGCACACAACATACCTTCAGGAAAACAAGAAGCTATCAAATCACCGAAAACAACCACACTAACTGGACAGTTTCCTCCTGTATGATAGCTAACGGTCAATAATCAACATGGCATAGTTATTTTTGTGCGCCGCATCAGCTAAATAAACATGAAACATATTGCGGTGAAAAGGTAAACGTCAACTAGTTGTCACACTTTAAGACAAGGTCTGATCCAAAAGTTAGCAGGGCGCGTGAAAATGACTACAAATGATGGACAAACATATGATTGCAACCTTGCTCAAGTAATTTACAGCTCAAAAACAGCCTCCAATCCGTGTTCTATTTTCAAAAGACTAACACACAATATGAAGAACCTCAACCAATGATTCACGTAACATTCAGTACTGCAGTCCACCTTCATAGGTGACACATCCGCTAGAATTTCGTAAAAATTGCTCATTACTGTGAAACTCATACAATACTCCAAGATGAAGTTCCACTTTTTGTGCGTAAGGCATGTTCTGAGATTCACAATTTCGATAGGTAACAAATTTAGCTCAAAGAAACACAATGCCAAAGCAAAATGTAAAATGTAAAAGGAGCGACCAATGCGTGACAAAATCACGTGCTTGTGCTCAAGAAACAACAAATAGTGCTCTCTCGTGTGAAGTGCAAATACTCACTGATGTAATGAATTCAACTACCAAACCACAAACCCAATTGGCCTAAAAGAGAGAGAAGAGATGTATGAATATATGAGTACCAAATAGGACAGATGATCACAAAAAGATGCGTGCTAGGTTGTCGAAATATATGCTTATGATTGAGACTGACACTGCAAGGAGAATTTGCAGAAAAGGAGCTTCAGTGGAGGAAAAAGCTTCATTAAGAAATTTTGGAATGGAAATAAAGCAAGAAAACTATCTCAAGTACAAATATTTCTGATGCAGAAAAAAATAACACCAAATTTGAGGCTTTATACAAATTCGTCCAGAAAGCTTCACGGCAAATGATATCGCCTCTTCGTGTGCAGAAAATACCATCAAACAAAATTCATTGACTTACTTTCCTAGAAAGAATATTCCCCTACGAGGTCTCCGTCAAAATAAACAGAGCTAAAAGGAAACCTCCAACCAATACCCTTTATAACAAAAGAGTATTTAAGGGAAATTTCAGTCGAAGGATTTTCTATCAAAGCAGATATTTCCAACAAATGCTCCTATACTGTTCAAATAAAAACAAACAAATGCTCTTACAATGAATTATTAACTAAGTTAATCCACCCAGTCTCTACCATTCCTTGAATTTATAATTTACCTCCATGCATAAGATTATGCCCATGTGCACTTATCTACAGCTCTGGGGTGAGCGTGTATGTCTAGATGTCATATTCATCTAATTTCAATCTAAAAGATGGGACGCGCCAATATTTTTCTCTTCTGCATTCTTTGTTATCCAGGAAAAAAATGATGGCATACTTGTGAGCAACAGAGGGAAACATTCCATTTCCTAACTAGATTTATCAGCTGTCAGAAAGGAAAACATGAAGCATAGCATAATTGTAGGTTACATAGAATATTTCAATGTGTTCAAAACAAATACACCAACGATGAGTAAGAACAAATCTTAACTGACTTGAAAAGTTGAAAGGTTCGTTTGAAGTTCAAAAATCTATTTCCCCCTACAACAAAGAGTTCTGAGTTCTTAGATCAAGTCAACATAACCCAGAATAAAAGAAAAAAACCTAATCGCCTGAGTTGATTACAGTCACATCAGTTCAAAACACATACATCAGTTCAAAACACATAAAGACACACTACTTCGCAGTTATCTAGAAACAGCAGAATGCAGATATCGTCGTGCCTTAAAAATATAAAGCATCAAAGGTAAAAATTACTGCAGAGAGGGAAAAAAAGAAGAAGAAGCAGCACACAAACGAGATAACGAACCAACAAAACAGGTTGTGGCGCTTGAATACAACATTAAAAATGTACTGGTACTTCACTTATTAGTCTATGATTGTTCTTCAGGATGCCAACCTTTGGAAAAACTTTCATGGAAACTACAAAGAGGTGAAAACCAAAAGGACAGAAATAAGATAAGAAGACTGAGAAACCTCAAGATCTTCTTTGAGAAGATATTTACGAAGATTGAGTAAAATCTAGAATTTTGCCCCCATATGGAAGACATATTACCAGAAGGGGACTTCATATAGTGCACAACATTGTTGCCAAAATTACACACCTCAGCAACCCATCACAGCGCAATTATAGACAAAACTTCCCAAATGCTTACTGGCAAGTAAGCTCCACTGTGGGGGCCCTTGATCTGGCACCCAAGCATTAACCTCTATGACACCTCCACCTAAAGCCCTTGGTCCGCCGATTACAATAAGCTGGTCCCCGCATGCCCTAAACGCCAGCCCCCAACCATTCATGGAGGCTGCCCGTTCAGGCAACCTCCCAACTGTTGACCACAGATTCCTCTCCTTGTCATACTTCCTCACTTCATTTTCCGCATAATACGCCGCATACAGCTCATTCTTCACTACAGCAAGCAAAGGAGGTGCCCTGGATGTCGCAGGTGGCTCTCTTTCCCCAGTCACGCTGTTTCGTGCTGGGAACATATTGGGAATCTCGTACCATTTTCTTGTCTCCAAATCATACATCTCCCCACATGTAAGCACATTTGGATTTCCTATTCCAATTCCCCCAAGGACATAGAAATTCCCATCCATAAACACCCCAGAACACATTTTCCTAGGTTTATTCATTCTTGGAAGAGACAACCATGTACCGGTATCCGAGTTATAAATCTCTGCTGAACTCAAGATATTGCCCTCTGGGTCACAACCTCCTGCAACAATCGCAATTTCCCCAAGGCTGGCAGACCCAAACAAGCATCTTGGTTCGTTCATCTCTCTACCCGATGACCATGAGTTCGTCAATATGCTATATTTGTAAATCACATGCGACCTAATCTCCTTTCCAAATACAAGTAGCTCGGTACCAACCGCCAATGATTCCTTGTCCGAGCACATGAAGCACTCGTTTGATGTCATCCTTGGCAGATGCATCCATCGAAGGCGAACAGGATCGAATGACTCCCATTCAAGAAGATTACAAGAGAAATAAACCCAGTGTTCGATAATTCCCATCTTTCGCCTAAGCCTATATAGCTCACCAGTCTGAATTAGAGACCGAAAGCTTCGATTCAAAGAGGCAATCGATCCGTAATCTGATCTTGAGCAGCGGAGCAGACAATTTATAGAGATGTCACGTCCAATTTGGTGGATGAGGGAGCTTGAATTTGATTGGTCACCATTGCGGCACCCATTATCCGATTGGCGCGTTTGAGATATTAAAAGATCACAAATCACTGTTTCTTCCTTCACAACAATGACGTCAGACAGCTTGGTTGACTTGCTAAGCAAGTTCCCTTCAACTTCCAAACGGCGCTTACCGTTTGAAAGTTTGATCACGCAGAATCTGTTGTAAATCAACATGCTCTCATGCTTGCAGGAACTGGGCAATTGTCGGGAGACAAGAAATGACGGACCTTCCCACATGGCAAAATTTAGTCGGAGGAGTGGGTGTAATACGTCAAAGAGCAATCAATGCAAAAGCCCGTGTCTCTTCTTCAGCAAAATAAAAGTGAGAGCCCGTTAGTCAACAACTCATAACATTGCTTGTCAGTTACCATGAGCATAACACCACATCCAGATTATAAAAATGAGACCATGGAAATAGAAAGAAGACACCCAACATACAAAACTGATGTATCCAATATGACAGCTAAAATATACATTTAGGAAAGTTCTTAAAAAAAATCTCTGACGTTCTTAATCAAAGAACAATCAATGCAAAAGCTCGTGTCTCTTCTTCAGCAGAATCAAACCAAGAGCCAGTTAGTCAGCAACTCATAATATTGCGTGTCGGTTACCATGAGCATAACAGCGTATCCAGATTACAAAAATGAGACCTTGGAAATAGAAAGAAGACACCCAACATACAAAACAGATATATCCAAGATCTGCTGAGACAAACCTTTACGGAAATTTAAAAGAAAAATCTGTGACGTTCTTAATCAATGCACTGATCTCAACATTAAACCAATCACTCCATCAGTGAACAACTCATTACCGCATGTCCGTTATTCTGAGCATAATACCAAACTTCAGATGATAAAAAACAGAACTTTGGCATAAATAGAAGACTCTACATATCCAATTACCAAAACGGATGTATCCTAGACATTGCTGACATAGATATTCCGGACTTCAAAATTTCTGTGACTTTCTTCATCAATGCAACGATCTCGACATTAAACCGTTCAGCCAACAACTCATCATAGAGCTTGTCAGTTACAATGAGAATCATACCATATTCAGATGATAAAAATGAGCCCTTTTCCAGAAAAGACAATAGGTACACATCCAATTTACAAAACAAGATATATCCTAGATAGCAACTGAACAGCAGAAAAAAAACCTTTTTCAATACGTATATTTGGTGAAAAATTATTAATCAAAACTGCTTATTTCTAGCAACAGTTCCTTAATCACCCAATTCAAATCAGTAACGAGACTAACCCAATAAATAAATTCAAAAGAATCTGCACAAAACCCACAAGGTATATATTCAACAGCATGAATAAAAAGCCCTAGAAGCTTCAAATCAGATCTTCAAATCCTAACCCAAATCCAAACCACACTAAAGTTTACAGATAACAAGACCAGCTGTAATCTGAGAGTTTCACCATTTAATCAAATCCAAGTCCAAGTCCAAACCCATTAATCCAGACTATACTTTTTCAATGATAATTAAGCACCAGCCGTAATCCGAAAGCTAACTATTCAATCAAACCCACAGGCACAAAAGAAAAGGAAGTCTTTTTTTTAATTTCCCCCTATCAGAAAGATCTAGTTTTTAAAAAGTCATCAAATTAGGAAACTGCAATTACATTTCGTAGCATTCAATTATTCACCTGAGATTGAGCTGGAAACGAACACACAAAGGAGCAATCAAAGCGCATTCAGATCGAATTGGGATAATAAAATGGGGAGAGAACTCACCGATTTATATTGCGAAGAGAATTATTCGATAACAGTTATTCACTCACTGTTCTTCATGTATTCTTCTCTCTCTCTCTCTCTCTCTCTCTCTCTCTCTCTACACTAGCATCCTCTCTGTCATTCATTTTCCCTGGTTTTATATGCGGCATCCCTGTATGGCTGTATCTATCTCTCTCTCTATATAGTTTTAACGGAAAGAAGGGGGTCAGGGGAGTGGTGGCGGGCCCAGAACGGCTTAAGGCGGAGAGAGTTAAAGAGAGAGAGAGACGCCGTTAACTGGTCGGCGGCATCTCGGTAACGGAACGCTCAAACGGTCGTTAGTGCACGTGTAAGCACGTCCCCCTGGTTTTAACATTTTTTTCGGGGTTTTATTTAAAATGGTGTTTCCCTTTTCGGACCAGTTTTGAACTGTAGACTGTAGTGGATTAGTCGAGAGCACGAAATAATGATCGGAACCATTCACATTTTAGATACCGTAAAGAAATATGTTATAGAAAAAAATTAGTTTGATCAGACATCGATTTCTTAATAAACATTTTATATTTGTACTAGACTAAATAAACCGTCAAAACTTTCATAGTAGTATATTTTATCAATCATAAGAATGATCGATCTGTTATCATAGCTATCGGAGTCTAATCAAGCTAATTTTATGTATGAAAATGATAGATTTAAAATATAAATGGCATTGACCATTGTCGTGGCTCCAGTATAGGCCCACGACAGTCGGAAATTGGACAGAAATGGAGGATAAAAAAAAACAATTATGCTAGAGGTATATATAAATAGGTACATACATATTTGACCCATCTCGGGTCCCAAAAAATTGATTCGAGACACTCATTTTGTTTAAAATGGGTTGTTTCGCACCACTGTAAAAAAAATAAACTCTATCCAAAATCGGTATAGGCATATACGAAACATCAAATTTTTCTTCATAAACTAAGCCTAGATTATGAAATAAAGTTAGATGTTTTGTAATCATTTTTACCAATATTTGATTAAGTTTATTTTTACAGAAACCTTAAACAAATTATTTTGAATAAAATGAACAATTCGGATCATTTTTTAGGATCCGATATAGGTCCAAAACGCTCTGTATATGTACTCATAGACTTTTCGTAAAAAGAGAGAGTGAGAGAGATGGAAGCTTTGCTCCTGCCCGTTCGCCGTACGCCTGTCCGTTCCGTAGCATTTTTCCCCCGTGCAGCCTTTTTCTCCTTTGCCTTTCTGGGCGTAATTGATGAGAGAGGAAGTTTGATTTGATCTCCACTGTCACTATTGGAAACTTGGAATCATGTGGAGGAGTACTCATCTGGAGTTTGGTTCCATTCTAGAAACTTTTTTAAAAAATAAACAGTTTATTTTATATTTTTTTTACATCGTATAAAAAATTTTATCGAAAATTTTCAAATAAGATCTATATTGCATATTTTTAGATTTCAATAAATTTATATTTTTTGAGCTTGAAATTGCATTCTTATAAAATAAGAACTTTTTTTTTTGTTCCGAAACGAAGCCTCTTTTTGACTCATTCCAATCTCATGTTGATAATCGACACCGTTCACATCGATAATCGAAATCGTTTGAGAGCTCAAGATCGAAAGACCAATCTTGTGATCGGTATCTTCATGAAATAGTTTTTAAAATATATTTGTCACGAAAATAATTCCGTACAACAAAATCGAAACTCATTTAACATTAGGATGCGCAAGCACCTATCATTTGTTTTTCAATAATTTGAGATCATATATTTTATCATCATATATTTTTCGACTGGATCTATAAAATGAATAATTCTGATTATTGTAGTATGAGCTCAGGATAGGATTAGTTAGATTAAAACTAAACCTGTCTGAGTTTTTTTTTTAATGCAAAAATGAGGTGTAGTCACTTTCACTGTATAGTTGTTCCGTACATGTGTTTGGAACATATATAATTGGAGCTTTCAATTGAGGGTACGTTCTTATAAACTTATAAATTTGAAATTTATTTCAGTATTTTTTATTTTTTGTAATTTTTTGTTTAGTTTTTCGTCGTAATTTTTGGGTTAATCGTTTGTCTCGACGAGACGAATCGGAAAAGTATAAAAATATGGACTGATATTGAAAAAATTCAAATAAAACGACACTTTAGACAAATCAGACAGTAATTTGATATTTTTTCGTCTTTAGTAAACTTTTTTTTTACTTTCGGTCATAATTTTAGACTCCTCTCGTCAAGATAGATGATTAATCCAAAAAATATCCCTTGAATTTAACAAAAATTTTGAAAAGAAAAACAAAACACACAAAACGAATAAAATAATTAAGTTTACGAGTAGGATTTTGATTTAGTATCCAAGCTAACAAATTCTCTAATCGGTTTCATCCAACTTTCGACATTCGCCGATGATGCGGCGCCACGGAGCCCCCAAAATTTCTCTCATTTGGGAGTATATAATACATGAAATTAGTTAGCAAATGTCCAATTATACTTAGTGTCCAATTAGTTTTTATGGAAGCTCAAATCAAAGGGCTCAAAAAATTGGTGATAAAGATATAATTTTAAAAGTTGTGGGTTAAATTTCACAATAAGTGTAAGTATTAATAGCAGTAAGCAGTGTTTTGTCCTAGCTTGTTTCAATGAATGAAAAACGTTGCCTTCATCCTTACCATCGTTCCCGAGCCCTAGCTTGAAATTGACAAAACTTCAAACGTATCGATGGACAAGCTGTGGACGAAGATTCTTGTTTTGAATCGGCTAAAATATGAGAGCTTAATTATTACTTTTATCACTAAAAATGCGAGGAAAATGATATAGACGTAATACTTTTTACATTAATAAAAAGGTTATTATTAATTATCTCTTTTGTGTTTATATTTTTCTAATACTTGTAGTATTTTCCATTGAAATTGATTAAAATTTTTTAAATTGGTTATTTTTGAAGCATGTAAAAGGTCCCGTTTTTAATTTTTTCTTTGAGACCTAAAATACTCTGTACTAAGTACTAACCCTCATTAGTTGTATAAAGGTTGTCATTACAAAACTCAAAAGCTTACTGAGCAAAGGTCCTGTCAAGTTTGTTATGGTCCATTCCTGCCTATTTACAATTTTTTTGGGCCCCGTCCCGTGCCTCAATCATGCATCTAGCTAGTTATTTTTTATTACCTGTATTTGCCAAAAATATGAAGGGTTAATATTTATACCTTCCTAGTTAATTTTTCGTCTTTCAATCAGTAATTATGGGGACTTGGTTAATTAGGCATGATAGAATTTTTCTTTTGAAATCCTACAAATTAACTACTGGTAGTTATGTTCTGTTTGTTTTATCTGGCTTTCTTGCCAATCATGGAATTAGAAACAGACCATAAAGGGGAAGAAGAGATTGGAGATGCGCGCGTGAGGGAAAACGAGAGGGATATTATTCTTCAAATTTGAAACCGAAAAATCGGAGTGAAATCAAGGAAACAGGGACTGTATTGACGGGCCATGGTTCAACCTCAGGTCAACTACAATTGAATTGTAATTGGACTGTGACATCATAAATATATTTAATACAGTATGTTAGAAATTTAAAATTACTCCAACTTGTGAAGTTTACTACATGCATAAATGAAAGTAAATTTTTATTTTTTTATTTGTCAAAATGAGAAGAATGTATTGATAAACGCCTAGCGGCACTTACAAAACGAAAATTATTACAAAGAACTTGGACAAAGCCAAACTAATTGTCTGACAAATATAAAACGAATAAATCACAAGGCAATCGATGTCTTTCATCGTAACTCAGGCATGACCTGATGCAATAGCGACATTTTTAAACTGCCTAACATCTAATCAGGAGTATCAAACGAGAAAAACTGCAAAGTTAAGGACAAAAACATCAAATACCCAGATGATCCGATATACTTCAACCAAGTATGAACTCCCAAAAACTATAGATTTGCCAAGTCATCATGAGTTGCTCGCCAAAAATATCGTGTAGGGATAAAACGCTGAAGCACAGATATCGTTGTGAAGTAACCTCGATTGAGAGAATCCGATCTGTAGACAAAATTCATCCAAAGATGAAACTAACTCTCGTAAAATGAGAGACAAAACTCTCACAGATTAGCCGACAAGCCGTTAAAAAAAATCGTTGATCTGGAGAGACAGAAGAAAAAAAAGAAAAAAAGCAAAGAAAATAAGTCAGAATAGTACCATGGCCTTCTCCTCCTGCCACTGCACACGAGTATGAAACCCACGGGGGAGGGGAAGGGAGAAGAGGAGTTGTAGTGGTTAGGGTTGAGGTACAGGAAGAGAGAGATATAGGGTCGGCTGAGAAGAGTTTGAAAGTAACTTGCTTTGTTCGGTTCACTTTTAATTTGGAAAAAAAATTCCAACTAAAAAAACATTCATTATCCCTACTTTCAATCATTACTTACATTTATCTCTCTACTCATTACCTCTATCACCAATCATTATTATCATTTCCCTCTATCTCTCCTCACTTATTACTCATTTCTTCAATTATTACCCTAATTTCTCTTTCTACTCATTATCCCAAAAACTAAACTAAAAAATTCTCAACAACACATCCAAATACAACATTTATTAGTATCTATTTGGAACCGGTTGATTAAGTATTTCAATCAAAACTTTTCGCATTACTTTTCGAACCGGCCGGTCATTTTCAGATTTCAAACTTTTTCTTTATTTTGGGGCAAGGGCCTGTAGTTTCCAACCACATCATCATATATATATATTTGTCGAAGACAGAGATCTTAATGACACGTTATATTTGCTGGTTAATTAAAGATGTGTTGATTACATTTAGGTCTTGGATTATAGCTAGCTAGGTTGGACTTGAGATAAACCCTACTGATCACTAAATAAAGTTTTTGATTTAGCTGTAGTACGTAGTATCTTAGGGGAATATGCATGCCAATGTTGTCTATGACTAAGGGATTATATCGATATTTGTGTGAGTGTGTGTTATTATGTGTTTATATTCGATCATCTCTGATCTCTACACTTACCGGGTCATGATACAATTTTAAATTTAAGTTACAAAAATTCAAACAAAAGGATTTAGAAGTCTAAAATCTCTCTCTCTCTCTCTCTCTCTCTCTCTCTCTCTCTCTCGTTTGACATAGTCGAAAATGTTAACTCTGATCAAAACGTACTATGCATCAAACCAGAGAGATTTGTGACATGCAAGATGAGTGATAAACATGGATTTGAAGAAACATAAATGCTGCTGGTACGGCAGGTTCTACACAGACAGCGCGTACAACGCTCGTTTGGGCCCGTCTCGGATCTAACAAAGATAATTGGAACCGTTCATTTTGTTCAATATATTTTGCTTAAGGTCCCCTGTAAAAAATCAACTTCATCCGAAAACAATAAGGGCATTTGCGAAGCATCCAAAATCCCTGTAAAAGAATTCTAAAGCGATTTTGGACGCTTCGCAAATGCCCTTATCGTTTTCGAATGAAGCTGATTTTTTACAGTGACTTTAAGCAAAATATATTGAACAAAATGAGCGGCTCCGATTATTTTTGTTTGACCCGATACGGGCCCAAACGTGCGCTGTACGCGCTGTTTGTGCAGAACTTGCTGTACCAGTAGCAAGATCCTTGAAGAAATATATAACTAGAAATGCGACACATGCACCATAGTATTGAAAATTCGCATATCGGTACAGGTCCTGTGTGGATTATCTCTCTCAGAAATTATCATTAACACATAATCCACCATGATTTGTGGATGAAAGTGCACTGTCATATTCTCAGTTCGAACACCATTCCAATGGGTGTAATGGAGAGGATGCGGATTACTAACATTCTTTCTATTGGAAATCTGTTACTAATGTATCAAATTAAGCTACCGGAAACCAAGTTCACAAATTTCTCTTGACAAATTAAATCCGAACAAAATTAAAGCTTCTGAATACATAGACAAACTGGGGCTGGCTTTATTGGCCAGAACTCTTGCATCTCACAAGAGATTGATGTCAAGAGTTCAAATCTTTCTATCAGCGTGTAAGTATTTTTCACTTTGATGGGCTTTCCATTCGTTCTTAATTTGTTGCTTCCATATGGTATGCTTATTTAAATTTCTTGTGCTGGTTGAGTTTTTTGGCTTGGTTATTTCATGAACTCTCATAAATGATGTGTGTCTCGGATTTGTACGTTATAATTCATGCATGTTGTAAATGATCTTTTTATCTATTGGGAAAAAAGAATACTTAGAAGTTGACATTGAAGGGGTAAAAATTACACTGGGGGTGTTTCTACTAACAAAAAATACCAAAAACTTAATGTATTTTATCATTTCGTTTCCACTAACAAAAAAGTTGTCAACAAAAACTTTTTTTGTTACAGTAATTCTACTCATAAACCCATTAACAACTTATTCACTATCGGAAATAACTTGATATTTCTTAACAACTTATTTACCGGAAACACCTAACAACTTCTCAACCACAAATAAAAATTTACAAGTTTTTCACTACCAGAAACAACCCCTGATCGTAATGTTAAAAAGCCAATGGAACAAAATGTCCCACCAAAAAGTATTCAAATAATGAGGCATGTATTTATACTTATTCTTGTAGCTCAGATGATATGGACATTAACGTCTCAGAATAAGCCTTATAATTATGGGAACCATTAGATTTGAAGTTCGAAAGCAAAAAAGCATTAAAGAATAGAGCTTTTGATATGCTGCATTAAAGAATTGAGCTTTTGATGAGCTCTATCTCTCTCCACATATAAAATTATTATTTGTATCCATGTGAAAGTAACTAATACAATGCATCTGGTGCAATTTACTCTGTGATCGAATCTAGAATACGGTAATAGGAATTTACGTAATTCTAGTCGTAACTACTTTGCTTAAACTTGGGGCTAGATTCACCCAGTCGTTAGGGGTATCCACAATGGCATAATCAATAGTATAAATTTCTAAACTTAACAATGTTAGAGCATCGATGTTGATATTATTAAAACCAAAAGGTTGCTAAAGGTTAGTAACATTTGCTCAAAAAAAGCTCATATTGAAATAATCAAACTTAGCAACATCTTAGTAAGAGCATCCACAGTAGAATAATCAAAATTGGATAGTTAAAAGTTGTCATATTATCTTTTGGTTTTCCATTTAAGGGATTGCTAAGGTTAGTAATATAGAAGTTCACAATGGTACAATCAAAATTGAATAACCAAAACTTGCCATATCACTTTTTCAACTTATAAAAATCTAGAAATTATGACATAGAAAACAATTTTTTTGAAATAGGTTCCAAACTAATAAAAATAGGTTATTAGAAAAGGAGAAATTAAATTTTAAAAAACTTTGATTAAAAAAAATTTGGGAAAAAAATTTAAAAAAAAAAACCTTTTTTGAAAAAAAAAGTTTTTCTTTTTTCAAAATAACAGTTTTTGAAAAAAATAAAAATAAAAAAACTGTTTTTGCAAAAAAACAGTTTTAATAAAAAAAAAAACTGTTTTTAAAAGTATTTTTCTTAGAAACATGTTGAAAATGGAAGAGAAAGAAGGTTTTTGTGTAATGATGGTGTACTTAATTGAGGAAATATGGGGATAACTTAACTTGATTATTGACAAAAGATTGCTAGTTTTGATTATTCAATGGCCAAAATTTGATGAGTTGCTGAGAGGTTGTTATGTTTAGTTATTCCAATGTGAGCTCTTTATTTAACAAATGTTGCTAATCTTAGCAGCCTTTTGGTTTTGATTATACCACTATGGATAACTCATCAAATTTTTGCCATTGAATAATCAAAGCTAGCAACGTTTTGCCAATAACCAAATTTAGTTGTTCCCAAATTTTCTTAATGAAGTACACCATCATTACACAAAAACCTTCTTTTTCTTCCATTTTCAACATGTTTCTAAGAAAAATATTTTTAAAAATAGTTTTTATTTCTTTGCGAAAACAGTTTTTTTTTTAAACAGTTTTCCCATAACTTTTTTTTTTTTTTTTTTGCAAAAACAGTTTATTTGAAAACAGTATTTTTCTTAAAAGTTTTTTTTTCAAAAGCTTATTTTTTTTACTTCTTTTCAATTACAGTTTTTTTTAAAATCAAAGTTTTCAAAAAACTATTTTCTCTTTTACTTCTTCCCAATTATTGTTTGAAAACTATTTTAAAAAATTATTTCCATGTCATAATTTTTAGATTTTTATAAGTTAAAAATGTGATGTGGCAAGTTTTAGTTATTCAATTTTGATTGTACCATTGTGGCCCTCTGCATTGCTAACCTTAGCAACTCCCCTAAATGGATAACCAAATGATGATGTGACAACTTTTGATTATTGACTCTTGGTTATTCCACTACGGATATAATTATACTAAGCAACCTCATTAGAAATAATCAAACTTTGGGCTTTAAATAACCATGCAAAAACCCTAACCAATTTTAGTGGATCTCACATATTCTCAATCAAATACACTTACCATTACACAAAAAAAACGTTTTCTCTCTCTCTCTCTCTCTCTCAACAATGTTTTCAAAAAGTATTTTACTAGTAAATTATTATTTTTCCAAAAAAAAATTTGACTGTTTTTCATAAACAGTTTTTACACAGTACTAAAACAACTATTCTTTTTTGGGAATTTTTTTAAAACTGTTTGTTTAAAAATCTTTTCTTATATAAAGACTACTTTTTCAAAAACTGTAGTTACACAAAAATTGTGTTTTTAAAAACTGTTTTTTTTTAAAATTTTTCCAAAAAAGAATTCAAAAACTATTTTCCATTTTTAATAAATAGTTTTTATTAGTTTCAAAACTATTTAAAAAAATTATTTTCTATATTCACAGTTTTTAATTTTTTGTAGTTTGAAAAGGTGATGTGACAAGTTTTGATTATGCCATTGTATACCTCAACATTGCTAACTTTATAATTTCTCAAATGAAAAATCAAAAGCTGATATGACAACTATTAGTTATGTATTTTTTATTATGTCATTGTGGATACTTTTTAGAATTCTGAAATTAGTTGAGGTATGCACAAGCTGGCTCGGACATCTTATTGTCAAAAAAAAACAAAAAAAAACTTTGCCTTGGTTAAGTTAAATGCACATACTCCATTTTATTTTATGATCAAATATCGGGCCAGCACACGCACACCTAGACTAATTATGGAGGACCAACCCACTATCCGGTAGTAAGCCCCCATTTAAAGTCAATTTGCTCTATATGAACTGGCCACTAATTAATTGATAGCACATCAGAGATTTCGAACATGAAATTTTAAGAGAAAGCAAACTCTTAATTTTCAGACTTTAATTAACCACCGGCCAACTCTTGGGGTATACAAATGCATATACCCCTAACACAATAAAGTTAAACCCCTATGTTTTTAGGAAATAAAATCTGAAAAAGAAAGAGCAGCCCCATCAAAATGGTGTACAAATTTATTTACACATCTCAAAAGTAGATGAATATATCAATTTCATTAATTAGTTCTTTCTCATCAATGTTTTAATTCAGCTCCAATAATTTAAGGCACCGGTACATGAACCAATAAAAGTAGTGGGACCACCCACTTAATTTGAAAATAGTTGCACAATTATTTGGTCTAAATGTTCATCAGAATATATATACACTATAATTCTTAGGCCCCGTTCCAGAAACCTTCTAAAAAAATAAGCAGCTAATTTTATATTTTCAAACTCAAAAATAAAGTAAATGAAAAATAAATTTTTAATTTTTTTTGCATCGTATAAAAGATCTTTCAAACAAGATCCATATTGCATATTTTTAAATTTCAATAAACCCATAATTTTTGAGCTTGAAATTGACTTCTTAAAAAATAAGGGCTTTTTTTTTTTTTTTTTTTTTGTGTTCCGAAACGGAGCCTAAGATACTCATATTTCTGATGTCACCTCCATCCAAGAATGCATTTGAAATTTAATGATGTCAAATACTTGTAATTCGAGTTTTATTCTTGTGAGTTGTCGTGCCTAGGCTATTAACAAAGATTCACATTCTTAACGAGTGTGTATATATGTGTGTGCGAAAAAATGAGTTAGAGTCTGTTCATGCTATTGTCTAAATGATAATTTTGAAACTTTTCGATATCGTAGTTAAAAAAATGCACACCATTCGAGACAACTCATTTTATTTATTTTTGTTGTCTAAGTAGTATTTTTTAGTAAAAACAAATTGTTATTCTGACATTTATACATAAATAAAAAACATAGTGTGAAGTCATGAATTTTCATCCGTTCTAGAATCCAAAATAAGTATTTATTTTTTAAGAAAGCAATTTCAAGCTAAAAAATAATGCGTTTACGCAAATAATATTTCTAACAATAGAGATCTTATTTGATAAATCTCGTTGAGATTTTTTGAACGGTGTAATAAAAATCAATTTTTTTTTTGAGTTTAAAAATACTACTGTATAAAATAAACTGCTTATTTTTATTATTTTTTAAAAAGAGGTTTGTTGAACGGGCCTCGCCGTCACGAAAGTTACTGTTAAATAAGACTTTAATTAACAGCGACTGACGTGACTTGCACTGATTGGTACGATCGAATAAGTTCCACAACACCACCTTAATCAGTTTGTTAGATTGACATGTTTTACCCCATCAATTTATGATGCTGTGATAGTACTATAGAGTAACATGCACCTGTAAATAACGGCATAATGTTTGTTAGAACATGCATGAATATTTTTAACTAAAAATGTGGGAATCTGAACCGTTCATTTGCTTTTATGAGTACTTAATTTTATGAAAATATTTCATGTACCCTATCAATGCTCATATTTAAGAGCATTTAAAATGGTCTAATCAAAATCAAAAAAATTGTTAAAGTTAATTGTGTTTGTTAAAAAAAATGCTCACATTGAAATAACAAAATTTAGTAACATATTACTAATTAACAAAATTTTGATTCTTAGATAACCAAAACTACCTAGCAATATTTGCTAATAATCAAATCTAGTGAATTCTGGAATTCTACATCTTCTCACTCCATTACAAATATCATTATATAAAAACCTTCTCTTTATTCCCTTCTACTTCTATCTAGTATCTTTTTTAACAATGTTTTCAAAACTTTTTAGAAAACCTTTTTTTTTTTCAAAAACAGTTTTTTAAAAACCTTTTTTTAGCAAATATTTTTTTAAAAAGTGTTTTCAAAAAATTATTTTGAAAAAGAGTTTCAAATTTTTTCCCTCAAAAACTGTTTTCTTCAAAAATACAAACTTTTTTTTTTCAAAAACTAATTTCAAAGAAATGTTTTTAAATTTTTTTATTTCTAATAAACGGTTTTTATTAGTTTGAAAAGTACTTTAAAAAAAACTACTATTTCTTATGTTAACAAGTTTTAGTTTTTCGCTTTTGGTTATACTATTGTGGACTTCTACATTGCTAACCTTAGTGATCCCTAAAATGGATAACCAAAAGGTGATGTGACAACTTTTGGTTATCCAATTTCGGTTAGTCCATTGTGGATGCTATCTATTCTTCTAAACTTTTTGTCTAAAATTTTATCGACATTTTTTACGTTTCATAACTTTTTGTTGAGTTTTTCGTCGTAACTTTTAGGGTTAATAGTTTGTATCGACGAAAGAAATTAGAAAAGCATAAAATATGAGTCGATGTTGAAAAAAGTTCATATAAGATGACACTTTAGAGGAAAAAAAATTGCTGTTTGGTATTTTTTTCGTCTTTAGTAAACTTTTTTTTTCCACTTTTGACTATAATTTTGTACTTCTTAGACTACTCACGTCAAGATAAATAGTTAATCCAAAAAATATGACGTCAAACAAAAATTTAGAAAAGACGAACGAAACACACAAAACAAAATAGACAAAAAGGTAAGGATCGAGAAGCTTAACAAAAAGTTGCAAAAAGTAAAAAAATGCCGCTAATGTTTTAGATAAAAAAAGGTCATGAACAATGCACCCAAGTCTCACATCGAAAAAACAAGAAAAATGCTGGGTCTTAATGTAATGCTGGATGACTCACTACTTACATGCTTAAAGTCTAAAGTGGGTCTTTGCAGCAAGGTGGCTCGATGATGGAGTGGTGTGATTGGATGACTCTAAGTCAATGGAGTGGGTGCGGAATAAGCCTAGTTCGGGAGATATGATTTTAGAGTAGTAGATCACAATCAAGGGAGAATTTGGATGCAAAGAGAGTGATCAAGGCCATATGTACGGTTCACACGTGAGGGGAGATTTTTTTTTTGGTACTTCGAAAATTCTTTAGGGGAGATTTGTTTGAACATGTGTGAACATTAAAGTTCTACATTACAATAAAGGTTAGGTCTTAATATAATATTTGATGACCCAGTACTCTTACGAGTCCGAATTTGTTCACCTTCACCAAACATGGATGAACGTTACCCTCGATTACTTCTATTGGTTGTTTCTAATTTATAGACCCTACCAAATTATCTCTGCACTGGTATCCTAAGGAACTCTCTACAATAGTACCTGAAAGGAGCCCCTTTATCATGGACCCCAAAGAGACGCGACACCCTAATAAAACTCCCCCAAAAAACCCTATTATTTAAGAAAAGCCTAAATAATCAAACAACTGGAAGCACTTTCTTTCGTGTCCGCACCGGCCGGAGGGACGTGACTCCCGTTCGGAAGAAAGTTTCAACGCATATATACAACTTGGGTCATCTGAACAGCCGTGACTCCCGCTTGCACAATGAACGGAAATTGTAGCTAACCATATTCAATAGGCTAAAAAGGTGAATTCCATGAAAGCATAACATTTCAAATTATGAAACAACTTTAGGTTCATCCGGTTGTTATAGAGTCATAAAATTAACCGAAATGTGCATAAAGTGGCCCCGTACCGGTTACAAAAAATTGTACTATATGAGAATGACAGTCTTCTGTTAGTTAATTCAGGTAAATGTACGTAATATAAAAATTCCGGTCCAAGACTGCCTTTCTACAGCTATATATGAAATCAATGTCCACATGATGTCTCACTCCAAACTGCGTTTGGCCAGCTATAAATTGAACACTCACATGGACTGCTTCACCCAATTTAGGCCCTAAATAGACACATGTTTCTTATAGTTTCTTTTTTTATGGGTATTACGAGTTGTGACGGATTAGCTTGCGTGCATGAAGACTAATCTTTCCACAGCCGTTTCATGTGCTTACGTGTGAGGGTGAGGTGACTCAAGAGTTGCTGATAATGAGAATCGAATTTGAAATTTTAGGATGAAGCAAAATCTTAAGTTCCAAGCAAAGATCACAAGGCCAACCCAGAGAGAGAGAGAGAGAGAGAGAGAGAGAGAGAGAGAGAGAGAGAGAGAGAGAGAGAGAGAGAGAGAGAGAGAGAGAGAGAGAGAGAGAGAGAGAGAGAGAGAGAGAGGCTGCTTTCTTATAGTTACCCAGCAAGGCATGTTCAACGTTATTTCTCTACGAGAGGCTGCTTTCTTATAGTTACCCAGCAAGGCATGTTCAACGTTATTTCTCTACGAGATCTTCCTTCAATTTAGCTAGTTTAGTGAAAGATCGATAAGTAGTAAATTACTGTACCAAACTGTTAAAATTCATATTGCGGGGGGTGTTTAGGTTTCGTTGGTTTTGATGATGGGAGTCTGTGTTTTTTTTTGGGTTTGAGGCTCACTTGGGGGTGTTTAGGTTTCGTTGGTTGGATTTTTGGTATTCGGTTGGCGTTTTGCCTTCTTTGCCCTTTTTTTCTCGGTGATCTTAGGTGACTTTTGCCGGTGTACTCTTATTCCGTTTAATCTTGTAATCGTTTATAAAGATTAATAAAATCTTTTTGTTGTTGCAGGAGAAAAAATAACCATACAGACGCACACCATTACTCTTGTATTGAAGTGTAATCGGCGAATTTAAACTTCTACCGCTTGAAAAACCACAGCTGTACATTTTCCTGCTCCTTACGTAGTTACGTGTACCGTTGTACATTGCGGGTCTTGTGGCGCGTAGTACTCTTCTTGAGTTATTTTCCTAGTATAATCACGTAATTTTTTTTCTTTGACTTGGTTTGGATGACTGGAATGTCGAACGAGAATGACAACATGATTCTAGTTTTCGGGATTCTTATGATTAGAACGGACTAAAACCAAAATCGAAGTACGTAACTCTTGGTGACCTAATTAATTAAGCAAATCCATATCAAATTTTCAAACTGTGTAAACATCTGATCCTGACTTTCTATATGGTATTCTCACATTTTCGATCGGTTCGATATACATTAATTAAGAAATTGGTATATATGGTAATATCTTAATTAGATCTTGAAAAAGAATTTTGAGTTTACCCATTTACCTAGCTAGCTAAACAGAGAAGTCCACATATGCTAATTTTGGATTCCCACTCGAACTACGTACAGGTATATATGTTTTCCACTCAAAACTAGGGGCCGGCATAAAAACGTAGTGTGGAATTTTGGAAATAGTAGCGTTTAGCTTGCGGAAGTGGTAGACGCTTGCCAAATGGCGCAGGAATTTCATGTTAAGGTACGTACTAGAAAAAGGACGGGGCATATTTCGGTGTACTTGACATCACTAATAATTGGCATCTAAAAATTAGTGGTGGTTGTGCCCTACATTTCTTATAGGTGTAGAAGTTCTAGTGCTTAGATGTACTGTATTTGGAGGAGGGAGGACATATGCCCATAAAGTTGAAGAAAAGATCCTTTAACAATATTATATATAACTTACCCATTATTCGTGTTCAACTTTAATTCAATTCAATTTAATTCGTATATATTCGTCGCTTGTCATGAAGCTTTAATTTTGTGTTCCACAAAATAGCACCCGTTTCCTACTTTTCGTTTCTACCGTCATCGAATGACAAGGAATATATGCAAGTTTACTTGGCAGTCACGTGGCACGAGAAGCCACTCTCTTTAATATTTCGGTTTCTACCGGTCGTAAACTTCATCATACGAAGTAACATTTTGGTTTGGGTAGGAATAGACCTTAGAAGAGCAAGAATACGCTTCATCATGGGATAACGTAGATCAGCGTTATGTGTCTCGATCTATAAGGAATGCTTGCTTGGATGCTTCAATTCATTTGCTTTGGGATAAACAAAGTAGACAATCTAACCTTTTGTTTTAGTAAACTGATTCCGCCAAGATAGACCAAAAAATGACTAAAAATTGAACATAATCTGAAAAAAGTTCAGTAAAGCATAAATGGCAAAAAAAAAAAACCATATGTTTTGTTTTTGGTGGACTTTTCTCAAATTAGGTCTATATGTTTTACTTTTGTTGTTTCGGATCCTCTCTTATCTTTGTTGCATTTCTTCTTTCAAAATAATAAGCCAAAAAGTTGTTTTTGTTAATTGAAGACATCCCTTTAGAATTTGAGTGAGGATTTGGGAAAAAAACAGCACTGGCACCATAGACAAAGTAAGAAATTACTCCGTCTAACCGAACGGTCCTAAAGTTGCATTCTTGTAAACTTTTTTGTTCAGAACTTTTTTCGTTATCTTTTCGTAGTAATTTTTAGGATTAATTATTCTTCTCAACGAGAGAAATTGAAAAAGTACAAAAACATGGGCCCATATTAAAAAAAATTCATATAAGACGACACTTTAGACAAAAAAGTCATGCATTGTTTTCTAGTTTTGTTTTCATTGTCGGCTCTTTTTACCCATGGGCACCATCAGTTGGATGGCCCGGGATATATATGGGTCCCCATCATTGTTACAGGCTTGGATAGTGCTTTCCATGGACTGGGCTCATGTTTATTAGGATGTTCACTTTTTTATACCGGGCTTTTGTCTTGCTCTTGTTCCCATTAATGGCCCAGTAGGTCCACGTAAATAAAGAGATTTACCATTTCACATGGTGGTCAGGGATGCATATGCCACGTACGTCCCTATAGGATAATCACGTGGCTCAAAAGTTATTCCCTCCCTCCCGATTTATTTATTTACTTTTTGACTTTTAAGTGTCCCAAAATGTTTGTCCATTTGACATCTAATTGGATCGATTTTTCTTTTTTGCCCTTTTTTAGTGGAATAAAGTAACTTTTTTGAAAAAGTTGAGGGCAAATGTGAAAAGTTGAATCTTTTTGGGGGTAATAATTGTGTTCCCTAAAAAAGTTGAATTTTCGAGATTGGACAAACAAATTGGAACGGAAAGAGTATAACTCAGGTTAATAGTAACTAGTGGATAATACCTTATATACTACTCAATATTTTTCATGTCTAGTCAATATTGGAGTACTATGGATGGATTTCACAATCTCCTTCACTTAAGATTGCAACGTCCTCATTCTTCCTTATGGTCCAACAAATTTTACTCACCAAGCAATGTGAGACCAATACCCGTTTAAGCATGTCGAGCTCATCCCTTGTACGACCCACCTAATTAGCAAGCCTTCTCGCGGGATTTTGTCTCACACTTTCGATTGGTGTACGTAGGCTCTGACTTGTAACCATGCGGCTCAAAAATTATAACGAAGACGTACGTCGTTCAAAAAAGTTACAACTCAGATGCATGTACTGGTACTTGATGAATGAAATGAGTGGAGATCTTCGATCCTTCTCCCTTGCTAATTACCGAAAGTATTTATACTCCAAAAAAAAAAAAATGTATCAAATTTTGTTTTTTGTTTAGGTGAACTGGACACGTAGTTGGATGATTGCCGCAAATGAAAAAAAAAATTAAAAAAACCAAAGGAAAGATGCAATATACTTATATAAGTACAATATTAACTCACTTAGGAAGTTGTCATTGAGAATAAAACAAACGAATTTACGATCTCGATCCGGCCTTTCCAGTATCTATTTCAACTTTGAAATTGGAGTATTTACTATCTGGGTAAATTGAATGGAAATCAATAAAATCATGAAATCTTTCTTAAAATGTGATTGTAATCTTATTGTATCGATCGTACTCCTGTTCGTTGTCCACGAACTCATATACAAAAATATGAAGATTAAGAGTCAATTTGTCTCAAATTAAGCTAGCTAGCTAGCACTAGTATTTTTTTAAAATTTTCTTAGATTCACGTCAATTTTTTTCATCCATCATTAATTCCTCTCGACAAACAGAATCTAGCTAGCTATTTGCATGGTGGTAATATTCAAACTTAAATATAGCATGTCCCATGAGAGCCTGAGACAAAAAATTAATATGAATGCATGTTTGCAAGTTTTCAATCGAGATTTCTAAGAAATTAGTAGTAATTCTGAGTACGTAGTACTTCTCCATTAATCGAGATTCAGGACAGCCAATCCCATTTATTGGAACTGTACATGTCAGGCATAAAATGATCATATATCAGCTTGCAATATTACAGGAAAATGTTTATTGCAACTGGCATTAAGTTAACACTGCGGACCTTTTGCCGACAAATCTCATTTTGTTATTTAATCTTTTAAATTCTCTTTGTTTGGAAGTTGATCAGGAAAGTGAGAGAAAATTAATTAATGGGAGAAAGTTGAGAAGCAAATGAGAGGGAAATATTGTACTATTTACACTTCTAGATTTTTCTATTTTCTCTCTTCTTTCTCTCCAAACCAAATAATGGAAGAGAATTTTTTTTTAATTTTCCCTTTCTTTCTCTCACTTTCCTCAAGTTCCAAACAAAGTGTTGATTGAGTTGAGTTCATACTTCCAAGAAATCATCAAGTTTTCTTCAAGTGTGTGTACACACACATGTACACATATAGAGTACTATGTAAATGATCGGAGCCGTTCAATTTATTTAAAATATGTTTTTAAGAGGTCCCGTAATAAATCAATTCATTCAGATGTTGGTACGAGCTTGATGGCTTTTTTCTCGAAAAAATGTTTTCATGCTCCCCTTTTTTATATTCACTCTTTTTTTTTTTAAAGCAAAAAAATACACACACTTTAACACTTTAAAAAAAGGAGTGTGTATATTAGAAAAGAGAGTGAAAATCACTCCCCCTTTTTTCCAGCTTTTCTAATTTTGGAACTTCACAAGATTAACTCAGGCTTGAAAACTCGAGTTTGAAAGCCAAGCTTATCACGATCACAAAGGTCCAAAATGTGAGCCAAGCTTGAACAATGATCCTGGAGAACTCGCAAGCTCGAGCTGAGCGTGACCGTGTGTAAAAAGAGTTTGAGCCAAGCCTGAACAATATTGTGTTTGACTTATTTTGCTCGATTAACAACCCTACACCTAAATAAGATATCGCGACGCAAGCTTGAAAATGTATTGTTTGTTTGTTCACCGCACTTCTAATTTAAACTAGTATATATGCTCGCCCTTATTTGATACTACCTCCTTGGTTCCTGTTAAGTGTCCATTATAAAAAGTCGTTCAAATGTGGGATCAAGTAATAAAATAATTTCGTACATAAATTTTAACTTTCTTTGCACCAAATTATAGATATTCTTTGCACCAAATTATAGATATCAAATAATTCTTGAAATAGGTGCCAAAACATGTTCAAAATTATGAACCGAAGAATTTTATCTTCTAATTTTAAAATTTCTTTTTGTAGTAGACAGTTAAAAAGAAACAGATAGATGGAATATGGAACTTTGATTGGATGACCACGCGGTTCCGCAGATAACCAATTAAACACCTAAAAAATTATCTCAAATCTCAATCTCATAGTTTCTGATCAAATTTTTATGATCCGAACCGTTCAATGTGTGCAGAATGTGATGTTAAGGGTACTCGCGAGAAAGTAGCAAAAACTATGACCGGGAAGTACTTGTTTTGAGTAATTTTTAATTGAACTGTTCATCAAATCTAAGCTAAAAACTGCTCAGATCAAGTTATTCCTGGTCTTTTCTTCTGCTGATTTCTCACGAGTACCCTTAAAATCACAACTGATCACATTGAGCGGCTAAAATCATTAAAATTTAATCGGGAACTATGAGGTGTTTTTTTAAGTGTCTAATTAGTTGTCTCCGAAACCGTCTCGATATAACTAATAACTAATAATATATTGCGCAAAAAAGAAAAAGAAAAAGGCAGAGTTTATCTATGCACATATGGAAGTTTGAGCTTTCAGAATAATTTTGCACTTTGTGTACTGTGGAATCAATCTCTGTGCAAGACAAAGGCTTAAAAGTATGGTATTAAACTTGCAAAAAAAACCTGTTGGGATAATATTTATCTCCACTCTGATTGCATGGAGGGAAGAGAAAGATGCTAAATTAAAGTCATACACGTGCAGTCCTGCTTCTTCAATCCTACTCCAAACGCCTTAATTATTAGTATTCGATTTAAACTCCTCCCCAACGGCAAAGCTATGGTGTTTCCTAGATCCTACCCTAAGGCTCCGTTCTTTTGCACTTAATTTAAACTTAATTTTATTCTGAAAATTTTATTCTTATTTGAAATTTTTTCGCATTTATTGGTTTTGTGTCAAATTTTTGTAGGTTATTGATTCATTTAAACGAGAGAAATCGGAAAGTAATTTTTTTTTTTTACTTTTACCTAAATATTTTGAGAAATAACCAATTTTTAGCAAGAAAAGTCACTTTTTGTGCTAAAATAAATCACACTGCTGCTTATCTGATAGGGACTTGAGGAGCTGTTGTCCCTCAGGAACAATAGCATTCAGAAGCGCTTGATCTCATCATCCCTCTCGGTAATCAATGATTCGGATTTCGAAAGGGAAGAGTTCTGTGAGATTGAGCGTTGCCCCCCAATCAAGAAGTACACAAAAATAAATATACTTCTTGACGAAGAATATATGCCAACTTGGTTGGCTGAACGATTCATGTGCAATCCGAACCCAAGAGCTATTTAGGATGTTTGAGCGCATAAAACATTGAAATCCAACAATTGAAAGATTTAAGAATCCGGGGATATTAGAGGTAATTTTAGAAGTTTTATGGTCCAATACGCAGTAATAAGTTAAGAAAAATTGAAGGACGACTAAAGTAATTTTCACTCAACAGGTTCACGTGACTCCACTTCACCGAGAATGCCTCCGCCGGTCCACCCCTTGATATAACACATCACTTCTAATGTTTTGAATTTTGATTCCAAAATATTTGACCACAACTAAGTAGGAGCTAGCTGCCTTGTTTAAAACCGTTACCAAAAACTGAGTTGATCAAAATTGACGTGCTTGCCCTATGCTCCCTTCGCCCTTAGGTCGGTGGTGGCTGTAGTTCATTACAAGTAATACTCCAACATGCAGAAGCTAGCCCGTTTAACCAAGCTCCCCTTTCGACTTACTTTTCTTCCCCGTACATCGATCGACTTAATATATTACACCAACTCCTGGTCATTAAGTACGGAATTATTTACAAAAAAAAAAAAAAAAAAATTGTTGTTGTGCTTATATAATATAAAAATAGACGGTACAAAGAGCATATGGTAAGAAGATCATTAAGTATCTTTCTTGGAAACCAGAACCAAGCTCATCTTTCTGAGCTACTATTTAATTTCCAGAGAAACCATGCACCAGCCCACTGGATTTTCCAAGAAATTTGTTAAGAAGAGAAATTAAACTAATAAGTAAAAATCAGGGGTTGCTCGTGGCTTTGGGTACGGCTTCGCTGTCCACCAAATCAAAGGTCATGTGCCCCCGATCGAGATTATAGCTGAAGCGATCCCATTTTTAATCTTGGAACTTGATCCTCTGTGACCTCCAATATCAGTCATCGATTTGAACGATTCAGTTTTATACTAGTAGTAGATTGTGAGCTTTTTTCGTGTTTTATTTTTATGGTCGGGATCGTCTGTCTGGCTGTTATAATTATCGGTGAGAACTATAATCGGTTTCAAAAGTTACGTTCTTTTTTCCCGATGTTAGTATTTTAGTAGACTCGTAAAATCTCACACACTGTCACCTAATTGTCCACTCACTGCTGTCAGACGATAGGATGTTAGTATTTTAGTGGACTCATGAAATCTCACGCACTGTTATTTGAGTGTCCACTCACCACAGCTTGAGCTACAAACCAAAAATTATGTGGATCGAAATCTGCTTTATTAAAGATAAACGTGTTCTAAGATCATATCAGATGATATCTCGTTCAGAAAGTCTAGGAATGCTACTTTAGAATGCAACTCCATACTCAATTGTGTCCGGAACCGTTGAATATATACAGTACTGGCCCTGATGTTTGAGTTGCCCTAATCCGACCCCAAATTTAGTTGCCCACTTTCTATTAGTTATAAAAAATAAAGAACTACAAGTCAAAACAAAAAAAAAAATAGAAAATAAATTCAAGGTTACATAGAACACATATTTTCTTACAAAAACTTAAATGAAAGAGTATAAGCTAGTAGTGTGTGTGTATATATATATATATATATATATATATATATATATATATATATATATATATATATATATATATATATATATATATATATATATATATATATATATATATATATATATTAGAAAAGGCAATAACGAGTATTTCTGCATCTTTTAAAGCTGAAAAGTATTAGTACTATTTTTTATTTATTTTATCCATGGAGTATATTGCATATATGTAATATCATTGTGGTGCCAATGCGCGTTAACGAAACTTATGTGGGGTTCAAAACTCAATCGGGTAAAACTTGTGAATAAGTTTTCTTGATTGGAATTACTGTTTGCGCTCTAAAGTTTAACATAGATGGAGCATATAAATCCTCCTGCAGCGCTGCTGCCTTTGGCATTATCGCGAGAGACCATGGTGGATTAGCTCAAATTTGGCGTTCAGGAAAAGCAATGGCATCCTCTGCAATTACCATAGAGGCTTGGGCAATTACCATAGAGGCTTGGGCTTTTAGAATTGCTTGCGGAACTGTTATGGATCTAAATCTCTATGAGGTGGTCTTCGAATTTGATTGTTTAGAACTCATTAACTGCTTCAAAAAGTCCAATTCTACTACTCCGTGGGAAATTCGAACTGTGATTGAAGATATTAAAAGTTGGGCATCCGGTAAGAAATGGTCCTTTGTTTGGTGCCCAAGGGAAATGAACAAAGTAGTACACTGGTTGGCCACGAATTGTCTTAATAGGAATTTTGTTTCTTCATCAGATTGTATTCTGCCTGAACTTTAATGTCTTCTTAACTATATATGATGTAATCCGTTGATCTCGTTCTATATATCAATGACCTTTTCAAAAAAAAAAAACTAGTCCCAATACATCCAAAAAAATTTGTTCATAAGTTCGTGAAGTAAATGCTTTTCTCCAACTAGTCTGTCCTAACGTACTCTTTTAACCATGAGTTCATACTCATTGCTAAGATCTTTGGCTCTCAACTCAAAACCACCACCACTACCGGTCTCCACCGGACCTAAAAGAGAAACTCAAGTTGAACTTCATACTGGAGAATTTGACTCGAGAACGAATTTTATTAGTATGTATTCCATTGTGGCATTCAAGAGAAGCGATAGAAACAACCAAACTTGCGATTCTGCGAATCAAGAAGATTCTATTACTAATGAAAAGATACGATTTTATGGCAACAAATTAACCCCCGGGAGATACATATTTGTAGTTTTTAAGAGATTAGAGATTCTGAGGGATTTTTTTTCGCTGCTGCAGCAGCAGGGAGTCTGCCATGGTGCGCCAGTCCCCCGGCTCCATAGGTGTCCAGCTGCACCTCTGTTCTGGAAAGCGATTTGCAAGCAGTGATTAACATGCTCACCTGGCAAGTAGTTGTCAGCCAAGAAGTGAAGGTCATTCTTAGCGATGTGAGCTTGAGAAGAGGAAGGGATGATAAACAAGCCGAACAAGCCAAGCAGGTAGTTGATCAAATTTGGTTTGATAACTTAACGAGATTCAAAAATATGCTTGAGTTTAGCTTGTTTATAAAACGAGCCGATTGCGACCAAGCTATAGTCAAGCCAAACAAGAGTCAATCTCAAGTAACTTGAATTTTTTGTACACAATAAGCCGAACGAACCAAGTAGTAGCTTAATCAAGCTTAGCTTCAAATCTTAACGAGCTTCAGAAAATGTTCAAGATTGGTTTGTTAATGTAACAAAGCAATCTTGAACAAGGCTTTAATGAACGGACACGAGCTCAAACTCAAGTAGCTTGATTCGTTTAGCCGCCCTAAATATGGGTTTTCAATGTTGATTTTTTTTTTCTTTTGCTCGTAGAACTTCCAATATGGTGTCCCCTGGCTACTTGATCCCTCGTCTAGGTACGAGGTTCCCTCTTGATGTAATCTTATTGGGCAATGATATCCACGCCATTTTGGCGAAAAAATAAAAGTAAAATTAGAGAAATTTCAAAACCCCCAAAACAGAGTACATACCTAATGCAAAGTCCACTTTGATCCCTTATAATTTGGGCCATGTGCATATATACCCCTTATGGTTCAAAATTATGCACATAACCTCTTGTAATTTTAAAAATATGCAAATAAACCCCCTGTCGTCATGTTTTTCATCCACTTTAATGGAGGTGCATATATCTCATATGTCTTTAGAATCTTATCTGAGCCGTTCATAATATATTAAATAAAGAATATAGTAATTCTGTAAAAAATTATCTCGATCAAGTATCAATAAACCAATGATCTAATTCTTGATGAATTCAAATTTGAAATTCTAATTTCATAATAAATTTGATTCGACCATGAGATTTTCATTTTTTGATCGACTTGAATTTTAGCGTGGATGTAGTACTCGTCAAACTCTACAATATCAACGGTTCAGATCCAATTTTTGTGTCCATTAATATGGATGAAAAATATGACGGCATGGGATCTATCTGCACATTTTTAAGATCACATAAGGGTTATGTGCACATTTTTGAACCATAAAAAGTGTATTTGCACATGGTCCAAATCATGGGGTAAAAGTGGACTTTGCCCTAACTAATACTAATCTCAATTGACGTTTGCATGATGAAAATGCTTTTCAATTTTTGCATTTCCTGGTTTACGTTCTAATAATTGCCATCTATGATTGTCTCAATAGATCTTCCAACTAAAAACTTTGCTTGATTTCTACTTACTTTCCTGAACTAGATCACACTTCCAACAGATATCAATCATTTACCAAAAAAACAAATAAACATAAAAAAATTAAATAAAAAAAAACCAGATCCCTAATTACTAATCTGGCTGAAATAAAACAAACAAACAAACACAATCTAATTGCATAGCAAGGGAATCACACAGCCCTTCAATGATTGGACTGACAGTAACACGTGTTTTTTCTATTGGAAATCATAAGCTTCTCTTTATTGAAGTAGTATAGTTACTATAGTACAATTTGAGCTGCACAAAATTAAATCACCAATTTAAATTTCAGCCTCACAGATAGATTATGAGTGTGGCACATGACACACCATACATGTTGTTATGCCAACTTGGACTTCATTTGTTTATTTATTTATGGGTAATGACCAAATTTTTTACAACCCCATATACTATATAGCTTTTGAAAGACTGTACATGTGTGAAAATTGTCTTTTATCGGCTAACAAAAAAGAAACAGTTTGATCTACTATAATTTGGATTTGATGATGTTAGAGTTTTCTAAAGGCTACGCCACAATAATGGGGTGGTTTTGGCAATTTACCCAAACTAATATCATGATGATACTTTTTCGCCCAATTGAGAGGAGGGAACAACAAAAACTTACTCTGTAGTTCATCTGTTACTTACATTTTCTTTGACAGGATAACTTATCTATTTTCTTCTTCCAAGCAAGACTGCAAGAGTGACCGGAACTTAATTCGTTGGTCTAATTCATTGATTTTCAATCCAGTTCAACCGCGTTATTTACTGGTGGTAGATCTTCAAATTTTTTTGAAAACTCATGATATTAGGTTTTTGAGTATTAATGAAATTCTTATATTCATTTCATGAGTTATTTTGTGTGCTAAATATAGAAAGAAATACAGTGTTACCAGGCTAGTACATTACACTCACTTCAACTAACTCCTAAGGAATCCAATCCCAGCTTGACTAATATCGAGTTCATGTTATTTTAATACTCGTTGGATCTTGGTAGGGTAGATCCAGACAGAACAAAAACCGTACAAGTTTGCGGGTTTCAATGGATGATTTTTTTTTTTTTTTTGATATTACTAGTAACTTAGATTATCCAATTGGTCCTAACATCATCACTATTCATAGAAAAGAATTTGCATGTAACATCGACAAATGTGGCCTACCTTAAATTCCCACTCTCAAATTGAAATATTAACGTAGGGCCTGTCAATGTTATGGGGCCAACGGATTGACTACCGTTGCACTGTAACCGTTCGGCACCTCATGACGACCTCACCATGTTAATTACCACCGGATACAAAATTGGTACAAATTTTATGAAATTCTTAATGGAAATTAGTATTTTGCTGAGGAATCGGGTCGGTGTAAGCCCAAGAGGTTTGAGTCAATAGCCACGAGAATGCTAATAAGAACTTGATCTTCACAAGACAACATGATCGAATTCTGTAGAGGCCAACATTGGGGCCAATGGAGTGTTTGTGAGTGGTTTTCTCGACCAATCAGTGGGGTAATCTGGTCCGGACAACCGTTTATTAAAAGAAAACAAAAATAGTGTCGGTGTAACGCCTCAAAACCTTTTTGAGGGCAACGTGTAATTTCTAGTTGCGGGCAGACCATGTTGTTGTGTGTGGGACTTGGACCAGTCAACCATATCCAACATCTCCCCACGTTAGTTAAGTCCTCACACGCAGCTGGTTTCACTCTCCCACACACGGTTTGTCTTTGTGATCCAGTTCTCACTTCCTCCCCCCCCCCCCCCCCACCACCGCTTTTATGTGCGCATTCATTGATACGACAATTCTAGAGAAAAAAACACACACTTGTGCACAAACACTTTCATGTGTTTTGTGAACGTGGGTGGCGCCTGTCCATTGTAATTGCGAAAATGCTACGCCCACCCACGATGGTCATACCGACCTTGCACCAACGGTCACACGGGCCCATCACTACGGGTCATGCACGGAAAACTTGATCCTTTAATCTGAATAAAAAATGAAAAGATTGAATCGAACACCTACATATATCGGATTAAACTTATTTTTTCCAAGGCCATTTAGATTTTTTTTTTAAATTATTGAACGACTCGGATTATTAGTGTGGTACCAATAATGGGTCTTGCGTGGCCGTCGGTGCAGGGTCGGTATGGCCATCGTCGTGGCTGTACAAGGGTTCATGTAAATGAGTTTGCAACGGAGTATAAATCAAATGCATGTCCGAACCAAGTTGCACGCATGTTGAGTACTTTTTGGGTCATAAAGTTAACGATTTGACAAATCTTGAGTGACCCTAAGGCTTGAAATGTTTGGTTTTTACGGGATTCGAACACGTACCCTAATGAAAAACATGTACTTAATTATTAGTTTTTTCATGCCTACTTGAGTAAACTCTTTTTAACTTTTTGGTTGTCTCTATGTCTAGCAGTTTTTTTTTTACTATAAATAATTCTATATGCTTTAAAGAAAAAATTTTAAATTTTCCCTCTCTTTTTTCTCGTTTTCGCCAAGTTCCTATAACAAAAACCTTATAGAATATAGATTGAGAAACAAGACCATAACTCATCTCTTGCAATTGAACTCCGGTTAATTTGTAGATGTTCTAGTATTTTTACATGCAGCTAGCATCTTTCTCCGAAAGACATGTAGATTGTGATTGATGAGTAACTTTTAGGGAGGGGATATTTTTTCACATTCCCCGGAAGGGGAAATTTCAGAATATTGACCACTCGTAGCTGGACACCAACCAACTCTCTCTCTCTCTGGGAATGGGAACACGAAGGGGGAAGACAGTATGGCGTCTCTCTCTCTCTCTAAAATCCTATTTAAATACGACCTTTCCCCCACCGCTTTCTCCCATGCATTTGTCTTTCCTCATCCCCACAGCACCACTAGTGCTTCTGTTCTTGCGCGCTCTCTCTCTCTCTTAAAGCACTACTACCGAGTGCTAGTGCTAACATCTCTCTCTTCTACATAACTTGTCTCCCTGACACTACCCCTTTCTCTCCACTCCAAGCTGTTTCACCATTCTCCTTAAAGAAGCACTTCCCTTTCCAGTTCTCTGACAAGTCAAATTTCATCCCATTTGTCTTTGTTCACCACTTCTCTCTCTCTCTCTCTCTCTCTCTCTCTCTCTCTCTCTCTCAAATTGTTGCGCATAATATTAAAACAGAAACAGAATGTCTAGCAGAAGGTCACGTTCTAGGCAAGCAGCAACTGGAGTTTCAAGGAATATCAGTGATGACCAAATTAATGAACTTGTTTCTAAGTTGCAAGAACTTCTTCCTGAGCTTCGCCGGAGCCGTAGCCGCTCTGACAAGGTACTTACTACTTTCTTTTTCTACTCGTCATTTTCACTGTGTAAGTTCTTACTCTAGTAAAACAATGTTCTTTTCATTTTTCAAGATAATAGAAAGTAAATAGAAAAATAGGAGAGAGAGAGAGAGAGAGAGAGAGAGAGAGAGAGAGAGAGAGAGAGAGAGGGCTTTGATGGCATGTTATGCCAAACTGAAGCAAAGAAAACTTATTACAAACGACTCGTTTTACACACATTACACACACACATGTGACGTGGCCCACAAGGCCACAAATGAACACATGGTGGGTGAGTGTCTGTGTGCAGCATGTGTATAAGACTTTAAGCAGGTTTTTGCATTCACAAATCGATCGATGCAACACCAAACAAATTGCGTAATGAGAGGTTTGGGTTTATTAAGTGGCGGAGAGAGTTATTGCATCTGGCCGGACCTACTAATGAATCACTCACTTACTATATATACAATGCACCTAGCTTCTGGGATGTTCCGACTTCAAGATCTCCTGAATCAATAATGCCGGAACTGGGAACACGGAGCAATGTGAGAAAAAGAACTCTAAAACACAAGTATAGACACAACTATCTTTCAAGCTGTTCGATGAACGTTAGCCCTCATACATCGAATAGTTCCGAACACAGTTGTGTCTTAGGTCCTAATGTTGTGCTCCTAGACTTATTTTTTTTCCTAGTAGAATAATGTCTTCGAATATTTCAGTTACTTTTATTTGGTGAGTAAAGCCCATTTTTTAGAATGGTATGAATTACTTGATAATTATCATGGAGCCAATTGGATTAATATCCAAAAAACCATTGATCCGAGCCACGTCTGGGGTTGCAAATAAACCAACCCGTTCGTCAACTGTTCAAGGCTCGACTCAGTTAGACTCGTTCGAGTTTGATCCAGATACTAAATAGACCCAACCTGAGCCTTAAGTTTAGGCTTGTTTAATAAATGAGCCGAACATAAACCTGACAGTATTCATCTTTATTAAGCTCGTGAACTAGCTGGAGTACATATACATGTCTCGTAAGAATTTCATATACAACGTTGAATATGCATAAACATTTACATGTACGAACATAAAGAAAATTTTATAGCTTTTACATGTAAGTACTTTTAAAATAGCTTTTACAAGTATATACTTTTAAAAGTACTTACATTTTAGTATGCTTTTTAAAATTTTATACATGTATGAATTTATTTATGTACAAAATAAAACTTTATTTGATGTTCTAGACCTATACGAGAGCATAATTATCTAATATTTTTGACTCATTAAGGCTCATGAATTAGTTCGAGTTCAACTTAAACTTAGGCAAGCTCGGCTCAAGCTCGGCTCGTAAAATTTTCACTCAACTTGAGCTCGGCTCGAGTTTTCTTAAAACCTTAACGAACGAACCTAACATTCTGAAGTTTGGCTCAATTCGACTCATTTGCAGCCCTAGCCATGACTAAATAATTGGTGAATGATTGTGAATTTATTGATGCAGGTATCAGCAGCCAGAGTGTTGCAGGAGACTTGTAACTACATAAGAAGCCTGCACAGAGAGGTTGATGACCTAAGTGAGAGGCTGTCCGAGCTATTGGCTACCACTGATGGCCCTCAGGCCGCCATGATTAGGAGCTTACTATCCCAATAGGCCTTAAAATCATATTTCAATCAATGCTGTAATTTCCCTTTATAATTAATTTCTTGTTTCTCTGATCTTTCTGATCAGTGATCTAGCTAGGGTTCTCTCACTAGACCTGGAAATGAGTTTGCAGCTTGGATGATTAGAGCTACAGAGAGTCCATGTGCAAGTCTCTCTTCTCACTTTGACTAATAATAAAAGGATCTCACTTCTCTCAAGAGGCTCCTATTTTGATGAATATTTAATTTACGAGTACAACTTTGTTTCTGTACGTGGGAGTTCTGTACTAACAACTACGGAGTATAATTTTGGCCGCGAATTATTTTTGGTAGTGCAGTACATTAATCAATCGGCCAGAAATGAACCATATGGATTCCAACCTTATTGTCAAGGCTTGGAACTCAAGAGATTTTTCATTGGTTTTAAAGGGAGTACAGTCCTCTGGATGACAGAATTGGTTCTCGACAAATTAATTGAGATACGTACGAGTAAGCTTGGTCCGCACATCTTAAGTTATAAAAAAAAAAAAAATTATTGGAGATATCAATTTGTGTGCTTTGAATGTACTACATGCTGTTTAATTATTTGATGCTCTTGATGACCCATTTTTTGACCCAATTGCTCCTGAAACTGTGAAATCACATGCTGTTCTCCCGCCAAGGAAGTAAACTGCAGTTATTGATTGTACTGGGTTTTTTTTTTTACGATTAAAAAAAAAAACTATTTTGAGCCAATTGAAAGAGCATGGATGAAATCGACACAAATAGAAAGCAAAAGGGACCATTAGCATAATTTACCCTAGATGTATCATACGCCAAGCTTTTTATGTTTATATCACATACGCCAAGCTAAAGCTTAAGGAAAATACTCATAAGCACTCCCTTCACCATATTTTTTGCTTGATGCGTATTGCAAATCCAACTTTTTAAGAAAACATGCTCCTCAGAAAGTTTGGCTACATTTCCAAGGTTACCCCTATATTCTACTCTCCCAATTAAATCGATTATAAATTAAAAAATATTGGCATGCAATTAATGTACGTATGTTCACTTTCACTAAAAAAAATTGTGCATATTTTTTAATGCGAATATCAAAAAGTACATACAATCTTGATCTTATTTAATAGATCCTAATTAAATCGATTACAAATTGAAAGACATAAACAATCTAATACATAACACGAATGCCGAAAATAGACCAACAAACACGGAGGGAATGAATATTCATTTAAAGCTACTTTTAAATAGACTTTTTAGTTTGATTTTTCAAAAACAAACCAGCACTTTTGGACATCCCAAATAGAATGGAGTACAAGACAAGCAATAGGGACAGATAGAGAAGCTCGTAAAATCAATTCAAAATGCTTAATTTATGGGGTAAAAGTCGAATTTTAAGGCTCCCTTTGGCTTAAGATGCAGATTTCTTTCTTTAGTACTGACTAATAGGTTTGACTTCAGTTGTTTAAATAGAATAGCTAAAATATACAATTATAGTTTACGAATTTCTTGACATACTAATAATATATTTAAAATTAATATTTAATATGAAAGAATTCAATTTCTTCATGTGAAGAGTTATACTTATACAAGTCCCAAATCGAATTCATCCTAACTCCACATCACTTGTTGCTAAACCTCTTAATTGCAGAGAAAATAAAAAAGCTCTCATTTCAACAAGCATGCGAAATAATTAAAGGAAAATGTATTCACAAATGGCTATTATTAATATTTATTGATGTTTCTTTGGTATTTTTTTCCTCATAAAGCACATTGACTAATTTTAACTAACGCAATTTTTAAACATGGTTACTAAACTAATTAGCCTGTCAAAATAACAATGGTCGGATTACCCCTAAATTACAAATTAATATCCACTTCCCACCACATACTTCCCATTCTCCGAAGCGAAAACGTTATGGTCCATGATATCCATAAAAGAGGCCATGAAAATGAATTGAACAGTTCAGATTCACATCATGGACCCTATCAATCCTGTCCCCGAAGAGCACATTGAATCCCTCCCCTCTGCCCGACTTGGTTTATTTTATTTTTATATATTATAAACAAAAAAAAAGGCTTAATTGTTGATGTTTATATTACTGCTATGAAGGTAGATTAGGTCCCATAAGAAAGATTGGGCCTTCTAAACTAAAACAGAAGAAGAAGATCGATTTAGCGTTCAATGGATTGACTAGTGCAAATTACTAATGGGCCTTAAGGCGTCCAGGGTCCCAACAATAGCATTTCAAGATTTGCTAAAAAGATCATCACAATTGTTTTACCACTTAATACTAAAGCATGTCCAACCATTTTGAACAAATAAAAAATTTCATTTGAAAATGTCAAGTTTTCTTCTTTTTTTTTGTGGTTAAATTTGGAAATAGCTTTTAACTAATTTTCACATGTAAACTTAATGGATATATTAGTTATCATGGAAGGCTGCCATACCATCCTGGTTCTAGCCTCACTCTGTTTATTCGTGTTTCCTTTTATCCCTTGACATGAAAAATCATGATAGTAGTGCGGTGAACTCTATTGCTGCCCAACTATTGTCGTTGTATCCCATTAGAGCATTCACAATGGCCTAACCAAAATTGGATAATTAAAAGTTACACATCACCTTTTGGTTATCCGTTTTAAGAGATTGTTAAGATTAACAATATAGAGATCCACAATAGCATAATCAAAATTGGATAATTAAAACTTGTTATATCACATTTTCAAACTACAAACAACTAATTAAAACTGTTAACATAGAAAGTATTTTTTTTAAAATAGTTTTCAAACTAATAAAAACTATTTATTAGAAATAGAAAATCATTTTCTCAAAATAATACTTTGCAATCATTTTTGAAACAAAAAGTTTTTGAATTTTTTTTTTTAAAACCATTTTCGAAAAAACAGTTTTTGTGTAGAAGTATTTGTTGAAAAACCATTTAAAAAAAAATAGTTTTGGAAAGTTTTACAAAAAAAAACTATTTAAAAAAAAAAAATTAAAGTGCCCCACAAAGAAGAACCAACTCCAGCATATACACAATCAACATTCTACATTTGATTCCATCTCGACAATTTTGCCGTAAGATCAAATCATTGAACATCCAAACCATGCCAAGTTCCAGTAAAGCATTAACGCGTTGATTTTGAGACTTTACGCAATCATTAGCAAACTCAACTGAAAAAGAACTAACTAAAAAAACATCTCGAACAAAGGCATGAATAACTACTACAGGGGCAAATTTCACTGACCTCCCCTGAGGTTTCTGACACCAACAGATACCTCCCCTGAGGTATCTGAAATATCACTGCCCTCCCCTCTTTTGGCTGACAATACCAAAGGATCCCCTTCCTTTAAACTTCAATTGGAAATTGGACGGATAAAATGATGTCACCCCCCACAAACTTTTATTATACATTTATTACCCTCACCCATACTCTCTCCTTTGCTGTAAATATGACCCACACCAACTCCATTTCACAAATTTAACACCTCGGAAACAGAAAGGAAAGCAAAACAGAGCATACACCATGAGAAATTAAAGATAGGAACCCATTTTCCATCATATTTCACATTTGCTACAATACTAATAGCAACTCACTTCAAATTTCTGCATTCTCTTCTCCTTTTTTCCCCCCTAAAACATTTGTTGCTCAATCCCATTGACTTTTTTGCCGTGTGCAAGTGTCCAAACATGTAATCCAACTGTCCATGGCCATGTGCAAGTGTCCAAGCATGTAATACAACTCAAAGTCAATGAAATGCAAACTTCTTTCCCATCATATGCAAATTTCATTCATCCAAATATCAGTCAAAGCATAAGTTCCAAGTTTACTGTCAACCAAATTACATAACAGGGCTATACAAAAAGTTGTATCCAATACTGGGTCACAAAAGTACTGAATCCATCTTGGCCTATACTGTTATACAAAAAAGTAGTATCCAAGACAAGGCCAAAAAAAACTGTTGGCAATCTGCTTTTTTACATTTTATGGTATCCTAGTATAATACCACATTAGCCCTATACTACAACATACAAAAGTTGGTCTTCATATGTTCAATCAGCTCACAAAAAAATGCCCAAACTTCATGATCATCTGCAAAGCAAAAAGAGACTGGACTGTTACAAGATACACTGCAGGTAAATGTATGTAATAGGTAAGAAGCACGGAAACAGACACAGATATGGACATGGACATGGACACTTTTATGGACACGGGAATCTGGACACATCAATTCTACAAAAATGGAAACACAAGCACGATGGGGGACACAGCAAAAAGAAAATATATGTACTATAATATTTTTAGTTGTTATTCATGAGTATTGCACCCACAAACAAGAAAAACTAATGAAATTTAACATTTATGCTATATGGAATATAGGATCCACCACAAAGACAAATGGCACAAGTGACGTATATTATAATCCTTATCTTTTTGGTTTCATATATACTATGATTAACCCCCAAAATGAGTTTGTTACTTTATTAATCGACCTCCTATCATATCCCCAAACGTGTCTCAAATGAGAGATGTGTGTCCCCGGTGCATCCCAATGTGTCCTTTGCTTAAAACTTAATAAAATTAATCAAGACACACAACTTGGCATGTCCCATACGTATCCCGCCGTGTCCTTCAAGTATCCATGTCCTCCTAGTATCCAACACGGATACGGAAACCAATAAAAATACTACTCACTTAGAAAAGAGACCACTCTGATAAGCTTTGAGTGACACACTGTTAAGGCTGTGTCTGTGATGTATACCCCCTTGATTTCCCTAATTTTTTGCCAATACATAAATAAGTCCATGAGACAAGGCCTAGGACTATGTAGGTAGTTGAACTTGACCATATTCATATTTAGGAGTGGGGGTGAACTACTCTGACTTTTTTGAGTCTTGCTTTTTGTTTGATTGGTACTAACATAAGTGCATGCAAACCCAGCGCCATAAGGTTCCTTCCCATTATAACTTACTAGGTTCTCCATTCATGCAAGGCACGAATGCCATGCCATCGAAGGGAAAAAATTATGTTTAAGGGCAGTAATTTTGTGGGATTTTAACCGTATAGTTGAAACTGTAAGAAGTAGTTGGTAATAGTTACAAAGGCACAATACATGCATTGATTAAAACAAATATTAGCACTTGCATAAACTTGACTACTATAGCAGGTCTTTTGCAGTTGTACATATAAACCTATAATCTGCACTTTGCATATGTGAGACATGTAATCCTTTTGCTTATTAAGTGACTAAGTAGTTGAGGAAATGTTTCCTAAAACCCCATAGAAGGCGATCAGACAAACAAATGTAGTGGAAAACAACATAGGGTAAAAAAGGGGAGAAGGTTGAGAAGGGTGGCTTTGAATTTGAGATTATAAACTACAGTGGTAATGATATCAATTCGATACAAGAATTTCATATGCCATGTTAAATATGAGGATTGCATGAATTAGTGCACGTATCAAGGTTCTTTGGATATCACAGGACACGATGCCCTCGACAGATCTGAATGGAAAACAAGGATTCATATAGCCGACCCCATTTAATTGGGACTCAAGGCTTAGTTTGGTTTGATATAGTTACATAGCACTATGGTCTAACCATTGGGACATGATGCTTAACCCATGAGAGAATATTATGATATACATTTCCTGACTTCACTACTGTTAAAGAAATGGGATATCCATTTTTTGGGTTGGGAAATGTAAGGACCTGTGGTAGAGTAGACTAATTGGTGATCTCTCAATGCAGCAACTGTTTTTGCTCCAATGCTGACAAACCCCTTTTCCTTTCCTATTAAAATACACATCTTAGCCTTAACCTATTTCCTCTAATAATACAATTGTCTTCATTCTTTCTTCCTTCTCAATTAGCTCATCAAGTTCTTGCCGCAAGGCTATCTTAGTTTAAATTATGTCCAACACTAAGCTACTTACGTAATAGGTGTAGAAGAAGCCAAGAGGCCTTTGGCCCAACGGCATCGGGAATGCACTTAGGGGCGAAAGGAGGTTTAGAGTACAACTCAATTTCCAAGGTGCTAATTCAACAATCTAACAAATACTAACTTTTACTAAGCAACCAAAAAAATGCAGAAAAAGAAACCGGTAAGCAACCCTCTCCCTCGTCGTCAAGAACAAAAAGTTCCCCATGTTCAAATGGAGACATGGTACCAACATCGGTGTTCAAGTAAGGATATGCAATTATATCAAACAGTTACTGCATTGCAAAAGGAATAAATACCAACTACTCTTCACATAATTTCCACAATGATTAAGAATAAACAACATTAAATCTGAAAAGAAAATTAAGTAAACCAACAAGATACTTGAAGGAAGAAGAAAAAGTCTCAGGAATTTGGGTTGGTTAGGAGCTGTCTTTTTCATCGACTAGACCCCTAGCAAGAGATGCTCATTCTATCTCGGCCAGAGAAGTAATTGTTTGTTCACCTAGAGGGTTGACAGAACCTTGTACATTGTTTAATTTGATCCTTCGGGATGATGTTATCTGCTATGACAGCACAATGAGGAATGTCTGCAGTAATTCAAAGGAATTGATTTCCACACTCTCTTTTTAGCCATCCACACTCCTTTTTTTGTCTTTATCCATAAATTTATCAAAAGGACTGTGCAATGGTCTAAGGCTCAATTATATTTGCAAGCATTTTATACATGGGCAGCTAAAAGGATGTCTCATAGATCCAGGAAAAGGACTACTTGCTAACGTAAGGTGTGACCTGAACATCGATCCCAAAATAGTCCTTACAAAATTCAAGAGCAGCCAGCAACTTGAATTCAGGTGTAGATGATCAATGGTTGCCTTAAAACTTGGTCAGTGGATATGCAATTGTAAATTCACAATGCACACTGCACAGGGTTGCAAATCCATTTCTGCTTACCAATCAATATTTTATAATCAAATGTGTAATACTTAGAGCAAGATGGTCGTGAGTCATTATGATTACCAAAACCATAAATTAGCAAAATATAGCCCATGGAAAGAAAAAAAAGAAAGAAAGAAGGAAACTCGATCTTGGAAAATATTTGAAAGTGAAAAAAGAGAAAACAAAAACCCTTTTACTACAACCTCTGTTTGAAAAAATTATAACTCAATATCGAAATAAATACCTAAAATATATTACACCGGATAGGATATGAATGCCACAATACTACATTTACCAAGAACTCTGTGCAAAAAGGGCATTTATCAAGTAGTCTATAGCATGCTAGCAACCAACTTATCTTTCACTAAAGAAGATTTTACACATGTCCATTTCACCAAAGTAAAATCAGTTAGAGTGCAACTTGATACAATCTTGTAGATTCAATATAGTTTTACAAGAAAGATTACAATCTACCTCTATAAACCTTTTTGAATTTCAAGACATAACAGTAGATCAAGGGTTGAAAATAAACAAATACCGAGACCATTGAAAAACTAACTAAAATTTTAAATAGGCATTTGTATTTCCTGACTAAATAAATTAAGCTACGAACAAGCAATAATCAAAATGAACATTCTACTAATATATGCAATTTTTTCAGAAATATACCCTAAATCCAAATCCTATTTGCAAAGAAATGAATAAACACAAACGAATACCTAGCAATCAGAATGATTCGAACGGAAAATCAGACCCAACCATGTTGATTCACGACTGCATTTCCGGCACATAGAGCAATCCAATTTAGTAACTGTCAGTTCATTTTCGGTAACTGAACGTAGAAATGAGGTTTGCAGTTTAAAACCCAAAACGAAAAATCAAAACCCTAGCTAAAAATCAAAGCCTTCGCTGGTATTTGGAAAATGTTGTTATAGACCTGACAAACGCCGCTAAAACCTATGCCAACGCTTTAGGCAGGCGCCGACTTTGCGGCCATCGGTGTATCTTTGTGACACTTTGAAAACGTCTGCATTAATTACAGTCGGCGCTTCTGAACACGCCTTTTATTTTCCTTACCACTAACGTTACCAATGACGGCCCGTAAAAATGGTGCCATGCTAACAGCATTTGACAACGTCTCTCCCAAAAGCGCCGGCCCATTAATTACACCTCTTCTTGCTCACCGTTGGTAACAGGTGTAAACACCATTAAATATATGAACAACCAAATTATGTAACTACTGGTACTCCTTCAGATTGAAATTTTGGCCACCAACACAGTTTTCCAATAAATCAATCAACCACGAAAGTATGCAATTGACAATTAATACTCCTTTCGTGAATTTACACACAGCAACACCATTTTTATGATATTCAATAAAATACACCAAAACAAGTTCTACTGCAATACAAATGCTAGTAATAAACAAAATAACTTAATTCAATGTCTCAAAAGATCATCAAATATTTTCCTGTGGGCCAAAAAGCAAATGCACGGTTCAAAAAAATATCCTCAAACTTCCGTAACCATTACTCTTAAATACCAACTAAATATTGAAACTTAAGTTAGCTCGAAAGTTGCTTGTGAGGTTAACCCAGATATCCGGTATTTCCTATGAATATTCCCACGGTGTGTAACTTCAACTTTCACACCTCTCAACGCTTTCTCGGTCTAATACAACACAACAAAAAGCCAACTTTCCAGATAAATGACCCCATTCATCAAATTTAGCTACACATAACATAAGCTACATGAAATATCCTCTACAGAGATTCCATTTGAGGAAATAATTGTGCTTAATGAAAAAAAACAAATCAATCTTTAACTTAAACATAAACACGAAGAGAGAGCGAGAAAACGAAGAAGAAGAAAGAAAGATGGAAAGAAAGCAATTAGAAACTAAAGCAGATATTCATGGACAAAAGGAGGCACACGAAACAGAATGTAGCCAAAGACTTGAAAATATATAAGTGCGGATACACATTCATGGACAAAAGGAGGTACACCCAAATGTGAAATGCCACCATCAAGGTTCTAATTACCATACATCCATGTGGGGCCTCTTATTTGCCTTTGTGTGCATTGGATTGAAGTAGAACTTATGCTCATCAAATAAAGGCAACACTAATCCATTTCTTCTAGTTAAAAACTCTTGGTTATTCATGTAATCAGGATTAACCACGCAATCAACAGAATATATAGTAAAGTCAAGTAACCTATTGATTAATGCATCCAAACATTCAGGACCATCAAAGTTTCACAGGAAATTAAGAAATATCTCAAGTTTGGGGTTTCTTTGTCCTAATAATCAAAAGAGGAAGCTGCACAAAGTTTATTTGAGAACTCACCAGAGCATTAGTTTCTTAGTTGAAGAGAAGAATCCAACATCTGTATTTCTGCATTTGGTAAAACAAAATCAACATCATCATTCCTTTAAACTACTGATCTGTCATAATTTCATATCCCAAAAGATTAAGAAAATACAACCTTCAAGTGCAGTTTCTAACAAGAAAACTTATCACAAGCTTTAAGTGAGATTTCAGAATCGGCGAGCTAGAACCAAAATTAGTAGAAATCGCTCTCTTCACTTTCTTCATCATTGTCTAATCCATAACAAAACAAAAGAAAGGCTTTGAGTATAACCAAATGAACTTATATTTCTAGCGAAACATACAACTAACTTGAGAACTTACCAATTGCGATTTCAGAGCGGAGGAGCAGAAGCGGAAATCAGTAGATCGACATTGTTTACCTAGCTAAGAAATCAGTAGATCGTTAAGAAAAGAAAATTCCTTATCCAAATCAGCAGATCTATGTACAAAATCATACCATAACAAAAAGCCCTAACAAAATTCCTAAGAAATCTTACCAAGAAATAAGCCCTAAAAATTGATTTATTTGGAAGCCAAACATCGCTGAATGGAAGAGAAATCGGCAAAATCAACAATCATCAGAATCTCGAGTCGAGACACAGATCGTTGAATTCTTCAATTCAATCTGAACATCGTTGAGTTCTTCGATTCGATCTGAAGAGAATGAGAAGAGAACAGAATCTCGAATGAGTCTAACAAAGCAAAAACAGAGAGAGAGAGCAGAGAAGATACGCGATTTGGTCTCGGATGCCCGTTCGTGCGAAAGGCGGAGAGGACGTCGGGGTAGCAGAGGGCGGCAGATTGGACGATGGAGAGGAGCTGGTAGTGGGTGAAGGAGGAGAGGAGGGAGCGAGCGTCGTCGGGGGTGAGTTGGGGGGCGGTGGCGAGGAGGTCCAGTTGTTGGCCGTTGCTGTTGTCGTCCCAGGAGTTTTGCGGAAGGAGGGTGAGTTTGTGAGATTTTAATTGGAAAGCGGTAGGAGAGAGAGAGAATCTGTGGCACTTTATTAAACTCTAAGCAAACTGTAAATTGTCCGAAATTGAGGGGCAAAACTGTAACCAGACTTTGGCATGCCTAGTGATTAATTGGTAGAATGGCCGAAATTAAAGGGCATAATAGTCCCAAATTGAAAGATGGACCTCCGAAAAACTCCTCCTTTATATATAGGAGGAGGATATCAAACCCAGCCCCATGCTCTAAAACCTCATCACTCCCACTAGACATGTCGCCCTCATCATCACCTGATTGGTAGTCACTAAGTCCTTCATTATCTACCCCACTAATCTCATTTATAAGTCTACCCCCATCATCTAACTCTACCTCCCCTTCCCTATCCAAATTCCAATCATCCTCCTTATCGTTATAACCATATTCAAATTGAACATAGAATCCAAAAAAATTTACAGGAAAACCCAAAAACACAAGAAAAAATATTTACAGTATGTGTATGTGAATGGTAAAGACTTTCATATGAACGGCAAAGATTTTCAGTAAGTGGATGGTTACATTCACTATTTGATTTCACAAAAAAGCCCCACAACCCCCTAATACCCGAACTTAACTAATCTAATTTCACACAAATTTTTCTTATTTTTGCACAACATGTAACACCACTTACCCAACAATCTAACCTATCAAACCACAGCCCCGAATGACATTAACACTAACTATTCTGATGTCACTAGAAATCCAACAAAAATAAAAAATAAAAACAGAAAAATCTACATGGATCATGTCGCATGTACCAAAAATACTAAAATGGTTACATGCACTGTTTACAGTAGCCATATTCGGAATTAAAGGGGAACACAAAATCCCCTAATTTCGAAACCCTAAATTTTCGGATTGAACAAAAAAAACCCAAATTTTTTTGCAAGAAAACCAAAAAACACATCAGAAAAACTATTATAGTAGCCATGGTTACCTCTACTAGCGTCAAGAAGCAACGATCTTCAACAGTTGAACGGTTGAGAAGTTTCTATAAAGCGATCTTCTTCAGCAAAAAAAAAAAACCAAGGTCTTGGGGTCAAGAACGCGATCGTGGTCGCGATTACGTGATCTCACCACCATTCTCCATCGTTGTCATTGTATATCTCTCTCCCTCTCTTTCTTTCTCTATGTCTGTCTCTCTTCTGGGTGTCGACGAGTATGCCAAATGTGGGAGGGGAAATTCCCGAGTGTTGCTTTATATACCAAAGGGCACTTTGGTCTATTCCATGTAATTATGTAAACTAACGGAGAATTTAACACCGTGGGAGGGATTTTGGCGGGATGGACTTGATTTGGTATTGTCAGCCAAAGGAGGGGAGGGCAGTGATATTTCAGATACCTCAGGGGAGGTATCTGTTGGTGTCAGAAACCTTAGGGGAGGTCAGTGAAATTTGCCCATAACTACAGAAGACCAAACAACATACTCCTAACTATGCAAAAAAAAAAAAAAAATTGAAACGGCAAAAATATTTTATAATAGGGGAAAGGGGAAGGAATCGAATTCCAACCAAAAATTAAAACATACAGTAGTTGAGAACATAGCCCAATACACCCATGGGTTAAAAACCCAAATAATACAATCAAAGCACATAAACAAAAGGCCTAAAGTGCCCAAAACCTAACTATGCAAAGTTGATCTTTTGAAACTAGCTTCTTGTATTTGCATGGTAATTTGTTTTCAATGATGAAATTTATTCTCGCGCTCAACCACTGCTATGCTTGACAGTAATCACATTGCCATCAGAATCAATATCGATAGTGACAGAATCTCCGTCTTTGACCTCTCGTTTAAGCACCTTTTTAGCCAAGATATCCTCAAAAAGTCTTGTAATGGCTTTCTTTAGTGGCCTTGCACCATAACGTGAGTTGTACCCTTCCTCGACCACCTTATCTCTTAATCTTTCAGTTAGCTGAATGTCTATATCCTTGGATTTCAACTTCTTTAAAATTGCAATTAACAATATGTCAGCTATCTTCTTCACCTCCAGCTTGGTGAGCTGGTGAGCTGCCAAAACACAATCATTCCATCACATGATCTATTTAAGAACTCTAGTCGGAAATGTTGTTTCATTTCCTCTGTCACCAAGATTCTAATTCTATTGTAACTACTATCATTCACATCACTGTCAATGTCAAAATCCTCTAGGAGTCCTCCCTTCTCAATGAAAGAACTCTCTACATTAGATGTTATAGTCAGAAATACGTTCTTTATGTTCACAGTTCTATTGAGAATCAACACATGACTCTCCATAGAATCCTCCATAATATATAGAGAATTCTAGACAAGTCCAGAAGGTTTTAAAGTGTTCTAGAGTATTCTAGAATGTGGAGAACTCTCTAGAATATTCAAGAATAATCTGAACTATTCTAGAATGTTGGAGAATGTTCTAGATATTTTTGAAAGGTTCTAAATGGGGAGGAACCTAGAGAGTTCCGGAGAATTCCATAGGATTCCGGATTATTTTACTCTCTCCGTCCCAAATTCTTTGTTCGGTCTGCAAAACGGAGTGTTAAAAATAATACAATTTTTGTAAGAAAAAATCAAAAGTTTTTCAATAACTTACTAGATATCAATGAGTATTTTTAATTTGTGAAAAAAGTTTAAATTTTTTCTTGAAAAAATTGCATTATTTTTAACACTCCGTTTTGCAGACCAGACAAAGAATTTGGGACGGAGGGAGTAGTAGATTGTAGAAGACTCCACACTATCTTCGAGTTGGGTGGAGAGTTATAGAATATTGTGAAGATGTGAAGAAGCAAAAATATTGTCTAGGAGGATTCTAGATGGGAAATTTTGGCCGTTGGATAAAATTGATCTTAGTCGTCCATTGAGAGGTGGATGGCTATAAAAGGGAAGGATGAGGATATATTTGTAAGATGCACACCAGGAATGCACGTAGGGGGGTGCACATGGGAGCACATTTATATATGTGTTACGAGAGTGTAATTAATTGGGAGAGTATACTTAGAGTGTGCGTAGATTGGTGCAAGAGAAGTGTGCGTAGAGTGGTGTGAGAGAACCTTGTGTGGGAGAGAGTAGTTGTTGTAGAAAGCTTACAGGTTTGGACAGCCCGAATATACTGATGGCCAATGCCGGCAACAAAGGCGACCTCTTTTTGGTTAGAGAAATTGTAACGCTTACCAAGAGTCTTTCCAACCAAAATACCAACCGGCACATATATCTCAAATCGATAATATTCAACTTCAGTCTTTGGGTCAATTGGTCAATTCTCGGTTGATAAGCACCCGATAATCCAATGAAGGGTGCACTAAATCTCTAGATTAGTTTAAGTTAATCGTTTAATTAGTTGTTTTTAATTACTTTTGCTCGTAAGATATTTTTTTTTTCGTTTTGTAGAAAAATCGTTCAAAACAGGAGTTTTAAAGCTTAAAGCATACCAAAGGCATTCAAGGACCCGAAGGTGACCCGAAGAGCCGAGACTGAAGCGAGAACCAAAAGGGGCAAAGTTTCTGAGTTAACCTGCTCGGTATCGATACCACTTGTTTTGTTCTATCGGTACCGAGTGGTTTAGCAGGGCTCCAACAATTGCAGTTAACCTGCTCGGTATCGATACCATATAATATCTTCTATTGGTACTGAGCCCCTTAGCACAGCAGCGTACCATGTTCTCTATCGGTACCGAGGGCTTCGGAGCAAAATCTTCAAAGCATCTTTGGGATATTCTGTGCGCAAAACAGGGGGGTATAAATACTCCGTTATGTCACCATTGCACGATTTCGACATAAATGTACCCATTTTTAGATCTAAAATAGGATTTGCTTGCCTTTTAAATTGATCTTCATTGATCTTCATTTCCAGCACTTTAATTCTAATTTTATGCTTTAGTTAATTAGTTTTTGCTACTTTTGTCTTCATTAAAGTTGTAGCCGCTACTCCAATCTATCGTTTAATATAGTTTTCTTCAAGTGTTGTTATTTCACTATACTTAATAGATTTTTGCTTGCTCTTATCTTCATAGATATATGTGAGTAGTTTTATAGGGTTAGGTCATGGGGTGATTAGCACCTCAAGGCTTGAGTAAAAAATGCATTTTTCACTAATAAAATTTAAATCTTTGGTTCAAAAATCGATGTGTAGTTCGGGTTTGTTTGTCAAATTGCCAAGGTGTTAACCTCCTTGATCATGTGTAGGTAAGAGCATCGCCTACTTACCACACTTGATGCTTAGAGCTCTGTCGCTCGAGGTGTTTGCTAAATAAATTCTAGAACTAGCTTGGTAATTAAATCATCTTATCTTCCGGTTTAGGAACCTTAATTGAGTATCTTAAACCGCGTAATTGGGTGAAAATGTGATTTAACTCAAGTCGTGGGTGTTAAGATCTTCGAGACCTAACCTGCTTTTTATCCTAGTTTATTTCCTTTTAATTTAGCCTTTTTACTTTCCACCGCAAACGTAAAACAAAGTTGGCTACCTAAAAGCCGAAAACCTTGCTTACTTCTACAAATCAATCCAAGCCGTAATAAATTTTCCCTTGGGTACGATCCCTGTCTTCCGGATTATTATGCTTCAAATGACGTATTAAGCCCTATGCTTGGGGTGTTATTCCTTATATCAGAGCGAACGAAGCCTTGCTTACTTCTACAAATCAATCCAAGCCGTAATAAATTTTCCCTTGGGTACGATCCCTGTCTTCCGGATTATTATGCTTCAAATGACGTATTAAGCCCTACGCTTGGGGTGTTATTCCTTATATCGGAGCGAACGAAGCATCGGTTCCCAGTTTGAGTCGAGAGTGGTGCTAACAAAGGCATACTGCTTCGTTCGTCAATATATCAAATAAGATCACCCAAGCGTAAGGTATAAGCGTCCAATTGAAGCATAATAATCCGGAAGACTGCGATCGTACCCACGGGAATAATTAGTATAGCTTGGTTGGATTTGTAGAAGTAAGCACGAGTTTTCGGCCTTTAGGCAGCCAACTTTATATTACGTTTGCGGTGAAAAGTAAAAAGGCTAAATTAAAAGCGAATAAACTAGGATAAAAAGGTAGGTTAGGTCTAGGAATTACTAACTCCCCCGACTAGAGTTAAATCACATTTTAACCCAATTATGCGGTTTAAGATACTCAATTAAGGTTACTAAACCGAAAGATAAGATGGTTCAATTACCTAGCTAGCTTTAGAATTTATTTAGCAAACACCTTGAGCGACAAAGCTCCAAATATCATGTGTGGTAAGTAGGCGATGCTCTTACCTACACTTGATCAAAGAGGTTAACACCTTGGCAATTTAACAAACAAACCCAAACTACAAATCGATTTTTTAACCAAAGATTCAAACTTTATTGGTGAAAAATGTAATTTTTACTCGAGCCATGAGGTGCTATTCATCCCATGACCTAACCCTAGAGAACTACTCACATTTATCTATGAAGATAAGAGCAAGCAAAAATCTACTAAGCATGGTGAAATAACAACACTTGAAGAAAACTAGATTAAACGATAGATCGGAGTAGCGCCTACAACTTTAATGAAGACAAAAGTAGCAAAAACTAATTAATTAAAGCATGAAATTAAAATTAAAGTGCTGGAAATGAAGAACATTTCAAAAAATAAGTAAATCTAGGCTAGATCTAAATTAAACAATACAAAAGCTATTCTACTTGTTTGTACAAAGTGACATCACGGGCTTTTTATATCTTCCAAAGTACGCACACGGAATATTCTTCTGAAAATCTAAAAATCCTTCTTTAAAGCTCCCGGTATCGATTGCAAAGGCCTTACGTTGTTGTGATAAGGGCTCGGTACCGATTGTACAATTTGGGTTCTACCGATGCCGAGCTTGCTTCAAGGATTTCTGTTGATTGGCTCGGTACCGATTGGACAAATTCTTGTCTACCGATGCCGAGATTCTTAAGTCCAACCCCTTGCTTCCTGATCCTTGGCTTGCCCTCCTCGAGCCGACGGATCACCTTCGGGTCCTTGAATTCTTTGGCTTGGATTCCGATGGCTCTGTTCTTGGTCATTTTTGAACTTTGAATATCCGTGACAAGCTGAGTCTTGAAAATTCCTGTTTTTAGATGATTTCTCTACAAAGCAAAACTAAACTACCTTACGAGTAAAAGCAATTGAAAGCAACTAAATTAACGATTAAATTAACTAAAACTAGATAACCAGCGCACCCTACATTGCATTATCGGGTGCTTATCACGTACTTGGCTTGACTCACAAAAACAGGCCTACCACCACGATACGTCTCCAGATCATAGTAGTCCTTGTCTAAATTGTCTCCTTGATCGTCTGCTAGGAATCCATTCCGAAGGACAGTATCGAAGGAGATTCTATACCAGCGAAATACATGATAACTTATGTCTTTGTCGTTAAAGTTGTCTCTGTAAAATACCTTCTCCAGTGGGTTTTCACAATACTCCTTGGTGCAATTATAGAGATGAATAGTATTTAACCGAGTTTCAGATGCCTTAATGTTTTCATCAGTGACAGATTGACGGAAGCTTGATGCACATTTTCTCGAGGATGAACCCGGCGGGAACCAAGTTTTCTTCTATCGCCGATAATTTATTTTGTAAGTGATTCGTTGCCAACAATTGCCTTCCAATCAGAAGGAACAAAAAGTGCTTATACATTGGCAACATATATCAGTCACCAGGAACCTTAGGCCTAAGTGTTTTTGATCATGGCAAACTCAAATGAATTCCAGTTAAGACACAAACACCTAGGAATACCTGCCTTGGATCTTTTTGTACCATTGGAATTAAGTCATTCATATTTACTAAAAGGTAACACGAAAGCAAAGCAAACATTCTTTTTGCACGCTATGATGATAAGCCTTCCTTGCACACCGGCATCCCATTAAACGCAAATTAATTGGGTATGGCCGATTCAGCTATTATGTGGACAATGAGGGTGGGGGCCTTCCTTGCACACCGACATTCCGTTAAATGCAAATAATTAATTGGGTATGGCCGATTCAATTATTATGTGGACAACGAGGGTGGGAATATGCATCCTATTTGAATCAAGGAGCGATTCAGCTTGGCTCCCAGTCGATACACCTCGGCAGGCCGAAGCCATAGGTTGAAGTCCATCAACGGTACTAACTGAGTGAGGCTCTCCTCATGCATCCTGGCATCTGGAGTCAAGTGTCTGATTTGAATAAGGGTCGTACCGTATTCACTTCTAGCACTCTCAGTTCGATATACCTCGGGAAGCCCCCAGTTCAGATGACCCTCGTACCATGTCTTTAGTAAGTCAACCAAAGAGAATCCGTTGACACAATATACAGGACCAAATGGCTTGACTCGAATGTCATACACATGCGGGAGGCCCTCTTCTAGACTGCATGACACGGCTTTAAAGTGTAAAAAAGAATGGAGGTTGAGAAGATAGAGTTGGGTATGAAGTGAAGCATGAGCAGTAGAGTTCAATACAAGCAAACGTAAATAATATAAAAATGGAAGAGCAATGCATTGAGATAAAAATGGTGAGGAAAAGTTAGCTAAAGATGCAATGGTTTCATAAATCAAAAGGACCTTAAGTTCTTTTACTACAGCAATTTATCAAACGGATCATACTCACAAAATATCAACATTTACATTAAGCTAGGTAGCGTTCTTTTGCACTTAAATTGGAGCTTAACTTATTTTTTAAGTTTCTACGTTCTTTATAATTTACTTTGGACATCTCACCACTCATTCTTTATTCTAATACCCATATATTTTTAATGAAATAATTAAATAATCAAAATTTTGATAGTTATGTGGTGTTCGCAATATTTTATATTAATGGCCAAAATGATAAATTTATGCATTACGGTGTGGTGGCCACAAATAGTTTAGGCCAATAGGATTGCATCAATGTGGATGACTCCTAAAAATGGAAGGGCAATATTGTAATAGTAAAAGATAACAAAATAAGTTTATAAGAATGCAAGAGCTAAAATTATTTTCAATTAAGTTCCAAAAGGGTGAAAAATAAGTTGAGCCCCAAAATTAAGTTTAGAAGAATGCTACCTAAGGGGTGTTTGGCAGGGTATGAGTAAAGGGGATAAGACAGTAAGAAACTATTATTTAAAGGGGATTAGTAACAGAAATGCTAGAGGCACATCGGTGTGGCACACTTGTGCCACATCCCTCTCACATACAGGTGGAACCCGTTCCACTGGAATCCACTTGTATGTGAGAGGAGTGTGGCACAAGTGTGTCATACCGATGTGCATGTAGCAACCCCGATTAGTAAAGGGGATAAGACAACAAAACCCCAGCAAAAGATCACCTCAACGCCGAACCTGACGGCGAGAACACCTAAGCTAGCTTTCTGGGTTTGCTTGCCCTAACCCGTATAACTGGTACTTTAAACGCCGACGAGGCTCGTGGAGCCTACAAGAAGTGCAGGCGTGTTGGGCATCGTACTTTTAATTTTCATTGCATTAATCTCAGTTCAAAAAATAAGTAGTATTTATCTCAAGCCCTTTTGCTAGTATTTCGTAGGGTGAGCATGGTTCGGATTGTTCAAGTTTCATAAGAAACCAAGAACCAAACCATAGTTTACGGTTCTAAGAATTTGAGAATCAAATCGAATCATCAAATTTGCACAACCAAACCAAACCATTTACTACGGTTTGGTTACGGTTCAAACCACGGTTCCATTGTAGCCAATATACATATAGAATTTGGGAAAGTCTTCAATACACACCCCTTTAAGGTGTGTATCATATGCACCTATTGTGTGGTTTATATTGTGCCACCTCATAAAAAATTACTTGTAGGACCGGTCATTCATAACATTTTATTTTGTGTCGTAACTTTTATACTAAAAATTCGTAACTTTCATCAATATGATTCATAACTTTTTAGCAATAGATTCATAACATTTTGGAGATCGTAACATTTTAGTGTGTTTCAATAAGGATGCATATGATACACACCCAAATAAAGGGTGTGTATTGTAGCACTTCCCATAGAATTTGTACAAACGATTAAGAAATTATGACTTGTACGTCTTTATAATTAATCAATTTGTTCTTATATAGATAAAATAACAATGAAATCACCCAAAGCACTAGATTTATCAAAATCCATAAAAGCTACGACTTTAGGATATGTTTTCGAATAAATAAATAAATCAACCACTAATAAATAGTACTCCCAATTATAATTAAAAATATATCCTGAAAGTTGCTTATATCATTTGTAGTACATGTCTACTTTCTTGAGGTTATATTTACGAACTATGATATATGTCATTCCGTATTAACGGTTCAGATCGGTTCCGATCCGGAACCACAAGCATAAAACCTCGGACCAATCCCTTGTAAACGGTTTTCAATTTTTCTAACTGTGTTCGAACCAAGCAACTAAAAACTAAACCAAACTACCGGACTGGATTCGCGAATTGACGATTTTTTTGCTCACCTCTAGTAATTCATCAAGTGGTTATTTTTACTCTCGGTTTTCTTTTACACTTTTTAGGCTTTTAGCACTAATCCCCCCTCCCCCACCCACCCACACACACACAAAAAAAAAAAAAAACAAAGAAGGCAAAACAAAAGGAAATAAAAGTAAGGGAAAAAACAGGAAAAAAAAATGGAAAATAAGAAAAGGCCGTAAAATGGGGCCCGATCCTATGGGCAAACAGCTGAACAACTCAAGCCCAAGTTCATGGCCCCCTAACATTTTATTTGGGGCCTTTTTTGGACATAAATTTATGGGTTCTTCCAGGTCAGTCCTATGTAGGTAAATTATGTATCCTTGTGCACAAATGTGCACAAATATTTTCCCATGGGATCCTGTCTCCACGCATGCGGCACGCCACCTCTCCCCTCTCTCTTCCCTCGCTGACTTGTGTAGATATTCTCTCTCTCTCTCTCTCTCTCTCTCTCTCTCTCTCTCTCTCTCCTTTTTGTCAGTATTTTTTAACTTAATTTACAAAATCTTAAATGTTTATAAATTTTATTGTACATATTTTTTTTTATAAAATTCATATACTTGAAATCTACTTGTAAAGATCTAATTAATGAGATCAATATTGAATATAAAAATATGACATGTAAAATTTTTATTTTATTTTGTCTAAATTTCCAATTAACATTGTTTATTTAGCAATTATCAATGTTAATTAACAGTGTAATTTTACAACTATTACTGTTAATTAACAGTGTAAGTTCACAATTAACAGTTTTTATTTCTTCCTAAGTTCACAATTAATAGTGTTAAATTCACAAATAAAAGAGTTAAATTATCAATTTTCAATATAAATTCACATTTAAAAGTGCTTAATTAATAATTCAAGGTGTAAAATAAAAAAAAGAGACTGCACGTAAAAAATATATTTTTCTACACATAATTTAATATCCACTACTAGTCTTGTTTGATATACTTTGTTGAGTAGATGTCAAAAATATAAATTTTATAAGAAATAAATATTTACAGACAAAGATATAAGCTTTATAAAATTTAAAATAAAAAAGTAGGAGACATGGAGAGAGAGAGAGAGAGAGAGAGAGAGAGAGAGAGAGAGAGAGAGAGAGGCGGAAGAGAAACTGAGACTGTGGCGCCATCACCCACGTGCACATGGGGTGAGGTGAGAGAGAAGAGAGATACACGGAAGAGAAAAGAAAAAGCAAAAATGCTACTCATACAATAATCCAAACACGACATCAAATACAACCTCTCACATGCATGTGGGCTCCATACATACTACTGTGGGTTCCATACACACTACTATGTATGGGTCTTATATGTATGTGAGAGATTGTGTGAGTTATTATGTTTGAATTGTTGCGTGAGTTGCATTGTCAAAGAAAAAAAATGGGCGCACGTGGGTTTTTTTTTCTAGGGATCCAATGGGCTGTTTGACTTATTTGAAAAAAAGGATCTCAAGGCTATAAAATTGAAAAATGGACTGGCCCAACATTTTCTCTAAATTCCTGCGTGTTGTATTCGAATGTCACGACAACAAAAAAAATTCAATTTCCAGACCCGAACCCAGCCGATATTGCTGATCGAAACCGTCTGTTCAGTTGGTTATGTCGGGTCGGGTTAGGGTGATTTGCTTAGCCCTAGACCGACACGAATGTTTAACATTAAGCTTGGAGGCTGATGTTTGATGGAACTAACAGTGAAACATACAATAATCTTATCGGATTAAAAGTTTTTAGCAATGATCCGATTCATTAATTGATTTCAAAATAATTTTTCGAATAGTCCTGCAAAAATCAGCTCATTCAAATTTTTTTAGGTACTTGATCATAGTCCAATTTTTATGTCCAAACTATGTGCTTGATCTAATATTCCAACTTTCGGACACAAATAGCCCAAATTTCCTGTCCGAACTCGGACATAAAAGTTGGACTATTGAATCAAGCACCTAAGAAAATTCAAATAAATTGATGTTAGAAATTTCATTTCAAAATGAATCAACGAATCGGATCAAACCCGAAGTGGTGCGCAAAAAATTGATCCCAATGGCTTTTTCGGTGGTCTTGTCCTTTGAAGGACTGCAACATTTTTGGATGTTCCTACGGATCGATAAATAATACTCATCGATTTTCGTTGGAATTAATTTTTGGAAAATTTTCAAAATGGCACCTGAACTTTCATTGCAATGTCACAGAAACACATAAACTTCACTTTATTTCAATTAAACACCTGGACTTACAAAATCCCAAAAATGAGGCACCTGCCGTTGGCCTCCATCCATTCCATCCAAAAAATTGTTGATGTGGCACACTTCACCCGTTAAGTGGGCCCATTTCACATGTTAGGAAGTAAAAGACATGCACACAATCACATCCCAACACTACCCTACTTCACTTTTCTTCACCTTTTAATTGTGCGCACAATCAAAACTCCACAGATCAAAAAAAAAAAAAATCAAAACCCCACAAACCTCCAATCTAGTCCCATTCATTAAACCAGTCGGAGAAGTTCCCACTGCCACTGATGAGGTTTCTTAGGAGCAATTTCGGTGGTCGAAGTAGAGGCAAATCGCGTTCCGGTCTAATGTTCAGAATCAAGGATTGTTGAAGAAATTGAACAGAATTTGGTAGAAATTGTGGATTCGGTTGATGGAAAAGCAGAGGAAATTAGGAGGGTTCAAGAAGTGGAAGCGACGATGGATCTAGTGCAGTGAAAGGGTGGGTTTTGATTGTGTGCATGTCTTTTACTTCCTAACATGTAAAATGGGGCTAATTAATGGGTGATGTGTGCCACATCAGCAATTTTGTTGACAGAATGGATGGAGGCTAACGGCAGGTGCCTCATTTTGGGGATTTGGTAAGTTCAGGTGTTTAATTGAAATAAAATGAAATCTAGGTGTTTCGATGACATTGGCGTGAAAGTTCAGGTGTCATTTTGAAATTTTCCCTTAATTTTTTACAAGACTTCATAAACTAATATTTTAAAATTTATGAATATTTTTTCAGAATTTTTTAGGACCTTGAATGATCCCTATTGTATACAAGGATGGGACCAGAGGGGTTTAGTAGCGGCGATCGCCACGACAAGAATTTTAGAAAATACAATTATTATATGTAAAAAAAAATTATGCCCAACTTATATAGTCTCGCCATTACTAGATTTTTTTAGTATACATTTCGCCACTGCTAGGGTAAAATCCTGGTTCCGTCCTTGATTGTATAGTGTACCTATTTTTTTCGTTTTTGGACAGAGAGAATGGAGAAAAAACCCTAGAAACCTCTGGTTCACATGAAGATGAAGAAATCCAAGGTCGAATCAATGAGTTACCCGACTCGCTTCTCCTCCACATCTTCTCCCTCTCACAGCCCGCCCCCGCCCTCAATCAACTCATCCGAACGGCTACTCTCTCTAAATGCTGGCTACACCTCTGGACTTTCGTCCCTACCCTCGTTTTCCCCCCTCCGTCGACTAACCTACCCTTCCAAAAGTTCGTTTCCGGCGTCACCAAAACCCTAGATCAATTTTGTGGTGAAAAGGTTGAGAAATTCTCAATCGTCGTTCCATACTGCGCTTCGGTTTCAAGCGATGTTGATTCATGGGTGCACTTTGCCACAAGGAATAATGTAGATGATCTTAACTAGAGTTTCATCTCTGGTGTTTACTTGTTGCCACAACATCTATTCACGAATTTGTCCTTGAGGATTTTAGAATTGAATATATGCGATTTTGCCCCCGTAGGCCTAATTAGTTGGAAATCACTCAAAAGCTTGTCTTTAAAATCTAGCAGACTAAGTACTGGTGTGATTGAGGGAATATTGTCAGGTTGTCCTGTGTTGGAAATTTTGGAAGTGCGTAATTACCGGAGCTGCAATTGCTTGAATGTTGCTTCCCCGAGTTTACGAGAATTAGTTTTGGGCAACTTTGACGTTTGTCTTGGTTGTGATTATGTGTGTAGACACCCTATTTTGGACTTTCCAGATTAGTTTATTTACGGTATTTGATTCTCCGATGATGAAATGGATCAAGAACACCCCGGAAATGTTAGTATGTTTGAGCTTTGAGCATTCCAAAACCCTTTCAGATCCTTTCAAATTCTCTAAACCAGAACCAAAAGGCCTCAACAAAACCCAACTTGCATACGCCGGTAATAAACTGGCGTGCGCTGGTCCTCTACCACGTGTCAGTCATCGGTCAACTTTGACCGTTGACCAAGCCCGAACTGGAGTACGCCAGTTATTAACTGGAGTACGCCAGTCAAACTTTCGGTCAAACTTGTGTTTTTAAGCATGCAGAAGCCATGGGTAGGGGTCTACAGCACTTGGGAACCTTCCAATCCACTGAAAAAGCATTCTCCGCCGGGGGACATTTTCTTACACCCATCCCATCACCTTTCTCCTCTCATCCAATGAGAAGGAAGGCTTAAGGGCTAAGGCTCCAATCCCTTTGACTGGCCTTAGCCCCTCTCTCTCTCCCTCTCCTCCTATATAAACCCCCTCTCTTCAATCCTTGCAAGGGGGTTACAAAAAAAAAAGTTCCTAAGTCTCTTTCTCTATCTCTCTCCTTTGGCTTCTTGCTTTCTCTTCTTCCATCACTTGAAAGAGTAAGCAAGCAGCCCTTTTCATACATCATCCAAGCCCAAACATTCATCATCCATCCCTCAAACCTCAAGCTCAAGCTCAAGCTCAAAACACACCATCAAGCTCAAAAGCAAAAGGTATACACCTTTGAACTGTTTTCCTGTTCTGATCTTTGAGGGGAGCTGACAGGGTCAAGGCTGGTAATCAATACCAGTCCTGGCCCTAAAGCTGTCAAGGTTTCAAAAACAAAAAATCGTTTTTAACAAGAATCGGCGCGCGCCGGTCCGTGGCAGAACGTACAGTTTTAAATTTGATCTGTTTGGAGTTTGTCTGGAACTGGCGTACTCCAGTTAATAACTGGCGTACTCCAGTTCCAAGCCCTCCAGAACTGGCGTACTCCAGTTGTGAAATGGGGTCCAGATCTTTGTTTTATGCTTTATTTCCTATCTATTCATCACCTTATTGCATGCTAAAAACTAGTCTACTGCTTTTTTGTATTTAGAACTGTTTAGTTGTAATATTCAATATTTGTCCATATCTGTTTTAGAAAGCCTCTGGGATGCTTTCTGGTCATGTTCCAGAACCCAGATGATGCAAAGCCAAGCACTGGGTAAGGGGTGTAACTGACGTACGGTCTCATACGATTGGCGTACGGCAGTTATGCCAAGATCCAGTGGCTGGCCCTTGCATCTTAGCTTAGTCTTGGCCTCTTTTAGGTTCCCTCACTGTTTATGGGGTGTTCTGTTTATTTTCATGGCTTAAAGCCGTTTCATCTGTCTGTAATTATATAACTGCTGACATATTGACTGCGTGGTTTGTCCTGGGTGTGCGCTGGTCCATTCCAGAGCCCAGAGGGTTGCAAACAAAGACTGTGAGTTCATGGTAAGTGGAGTACGCCAGCGATGAGGTGGCGTGCGCAGGTTGCGTTAGTATGCAGTGGCCTGGCCGGTGCATACTGGTGCGATACCTGCTCACATCCCTTCAGAGCAGCATACTCCAGCTTACTCAAACTGCTCTCGGTGCTTGTTCTCAATCTATGATTATTATTGCAAGCAAATCATCCATAAAGCATTTTTGTCACATAAATTGCAACTTGTTACCGTTTTAATCCCCATTAACTGCTCTCCCGCCCTAACTGGCTAAAAAAGATGACCAAATGAGAGAAAAATGCAAAAGTTTTATAAAAATGCCTGAGTAGAGACCGATCTCCGGATTGGGCGAGAGGGGTGCCATAAAACCCTTCCCCTCTCGTAAACTGGCTCCCGAACCTCAGATATCGAAGGTGACGACGGATCGGTCTACGCCTTTTTCAAAATCAAACAAACGTGGCAAACGTTTTCGAGTTCGGTTCCTTGGGTGTTTTCACCGCTAAAACCCAAGTGGCGACTCTGAATCAAGGCGTTTCGCCGCGCTTTCTCCGAAAAAGGGCCGCGCCCAATCTTTTAAAATGGACCCAATCGAGCATTTTTGGGGCGCGTGCCCACAGTGGCGACTCTGCTGGGGACTCATCGCGTTAATTGGTATTTGGCAATTAATATACGATTGAACAATTTTCATAAGCTTGTCAAAACAGTACGCTTCGCGCTGCTGAAGAACGGAATGGTAACATAACAGGATCTCAGCATCCGACCAATCCGAACTGGGGCTTTTACTACTGTTCTCTTGTGTAAACTTCTCCAAGTATCAATTAACAAAAGTGAGCCAAACTTCAAAAGGCATTTTTTCAAAGCGTTGCATTTCTCTCTCATACAAATCATTCTTCGGCATTCTTCGCTCGCGATTGATGTTTGGTCAGCCCCGTTGAGGTGTTTTAGGTAACCGGCACAATTTATTGGAGCCCGGGGTCCTCGAACGCCCAACAACCTTGGACGATGATGAGTCGTACTACCGTTCGACCATTGCTTTGCTCTACGCGTTGCAATGGGAGGTATATCGCGGCTCTAGTCAGAGGAACCCCTTTAAGCCAAAACCGGCCTCTACAGCGTTTACAAAGCACTAGAACCTTTCAACATAAGACAGGAACCCGCAGGGTAGGATTACTTGTTTCTAACCCCATATCCTGTCTATGTGTTACCGCTTTCCTCATCGCATGCTTGTACATACATTCATGACCGTTTTTGCGTAGGAGCATGCTAGGGCGGCTTTTAGGATATCTTTTGTCGAGTCTGTCTTGCGCCCATTCGACGTTGCCTTGGACCGATGACGAGTCGTGCATCTCGATGGTGCACGTTATCAAATTTTCAAAGTCCTTGAATCAACAATGTTTTGGGAAATCAAGACTTTCTAAGTCCTTGTCTAACGCCCGATCGAAGTTTCAAACAGAAAACTATGGACAACGGAGAGAATGCCGTGATACTTACACCATCCAGGTTAAGTGCTAAACACTTACACCATCTTGGCTCAGTGGAGTGTTACCACCTACGCCGCCCCGGTTCCAGTATCACGTCATCTACACCGAGTTGTTCCAACCTCTAAAGTTGAAAGTTCGAGAACGGAGTAGTCAAAGACTTAGACTATTTTGACATCTCTTAGTGTTAGTCGATTCAAACAAGGATACACCGTCGTAAAGAAATCCGAGGATTCTGGCAGCATCCGAATGTCATGAGACAAACTCGTTTCTAGAGTCTAGGAGGACACCGACGACGATGACATGCGTTTTGCATTCCTTCAAATTCTTTCAAAAGCTTGCTGCAGGAACACCACTGAGTTCTTATTTACTTTGCTGTCCAAAAGCTCTAGGCTATTTCACCGAAGGAAAGAACCAAACCTACTTGGGAGCGTCTGCCAGGGCTATTTCACTATCACTTCCAAAGCCATATTACCCTCCTCAATCATCAATCCAAAATGGCAGCACAAACAGAGCTGGCTGAGCTAAAAAGGGTTGTTCAAGAAATGAACCAGAAAATGGACAAACAAATGGCTATGGTCCAGGGGCTGGTTGACCTTTTTGCCTCCTTCATGTCAAGGCCGGATCTGGGGCTAGTCAAAGAACCTTTTTAGGCTCGCCACACTGCTGTTGTCGGAATCAAGATGTGCTCGAAAGACGTGTTCAAAGACCTGGTTGAGTTTCATGAAGCCAGGACTCTCCCGGAGGAGAATGTTGAATCCTTGTTCAAAGCTAACGCCGAAAGGGAGGATATGTGCGACAAAGAAATCAATCCCAAAGGCAAAAGAGTGCACCCTGTTGATGGTGCAATGTTGTGCAACTACAAAGCAAGCAAAGGCTCCACCTTGAACCCCCAATTTAATCGCCGAAACCCACCAAGGACCTTCTCCCGTTTCTCCACACCTTTGTCCTCTGTTTATGAGAAGCTCCTCGAAGCTGGCTTCCTCAAGCCACTCCTTCCAACTCCTTCGCCTCGAACATTTCCGGCATCCTACAACCTAAACGCCTATTGTGCTTTCCATCAAATGCCCGGCCATCTCACCGATGCCTGCTTCCGCCTTCGACATGAAATTCAAAATCTCATTGACAATGGCACCATTCAAGCTCCATTCCCATCAAAGCCCAGCGTCATATCCAACTTCATGCTCCAACACGGTTCCAACCCATGTGTTAACCAGATATCCATCAACTCTACTCAAATCAACTCAAGCTCCACTCAAATCAAACCTAGCTCAACCATATTCAACCCAACCCTTTTCATTAGCCCAGAAAATCAAACCAAGCCAATTTTGTCTCTCCCATCCGAACCAGAGGTTAACCTGATGGCCATAGGTGCAGTCGAGGTCCTTACCACCGATACCTGGAAGCCTACAAAGGAAGAATTCAAGAGGAAGCTTAATCAATCAAAGGAGAAAACGGACTGGCGTGGATCCTTCAATCATGAGAATTTGGGGCTGTTGTTCAAGGAGTTCTCTCAAGTGGGTTTGGACGAAGAAGCTGAAGAGGCCGAAGTGCTGTTGCTTGAGCCTGTTGTCCTCTAGCTCCCACCTCTCTGCGAGGAAGTCAAGGGTAACTATAAAAGTTGCATTTTCAAATCGCGTCTCTTTTGCATTGACACTTTCGAGTCTGAGTCTGACGCAGTGTCTGTCAAGTTGTCTAAGTCTAGCTCTGAGTCGGAGCTTGTGCCTCTTGGCCCTCCATGTCGTAGCTTCTATCCTCAATTTGAGTCTTTTTGCTGTTCTTGGCAACCCCGAGGGTTCTTATGATATGCATTATCCTGCTTCTAAGTACTTTGCTGGCTTTTGAATAAATCGTGTCGACCCTGACGACGAAGGGATAGATTTCGATGGGATCATCCCCAAGGAAATGTGTCCCCTCGCCGAAAGGGAAGACGAAAGGCATGCTCAGCCTCTAAAAGAAGAAGTAATTTCAAATAACCTTGAAAGATGGGGCAGACCCCCGGATGGTTCAAATTGGTTCAACGCTATCCCCATAAGAGTATTGCGCCCGTTCAGACTTGTTCAAAGAATTCAACAATACCTTGGCATGGTCTCACAAAGACACGCTTGGCGTTGATCATGGGATAAAGAAATATCAAATTCCCTGCTACCGGATGCCAAGCCAGAAAGCAGAAGCTCAGAAGGCTCCAGGCCTCGTACCATGTTCAAAACAGTAACAACAGTTGTTCCATCAAGCGCACATTAAAAGGGTGCAAAAGTGGCCTGGAGCCAGGCATTTCCAATTGTAGCAGTCAGGGCCCTTTCACTATCAAGGCCATTTTATCTGGGGCTACAATCAAAGATCATCAACCTCGACAGCAACAAATTCAATACCTTGGTCAACCCAGATCAACTCAAGCGTTAGTATCCTTGAGAGATGCTCGTTGGATCGAAAACCACAAGGGTGGGCGATTCCAAGCAAAAGTTAGAGCAGCCTGCTAGACCAAAAACCTATAAAGGCGGTCTAGGCAAAAATGAATTGGCAAAAAGTCGAAAGCTCGCTAGACCGAAAATCTGAGAGGGCGGTACTAGGCAAAAGTTAGAGCATAAAAGGAGAGGTAGAACACACGAGTGAACCTTTGCCTGAACTACGTTTTGACCTGATTCCCCGAAAGGGATACGTAGGCAGTCTCTCTTCGAGGCTCGGTCACATTCTATCAATTGGATCCATGGTTGACATTTTGGGTACACATCAAAGGTCGAAGAGGATCGAAGATCAGATCAAGCTGCATTGGAGGAATCAGAAGGGGGAAAACCTTTGTCTTTCAATTTTATTACAAACTGCTTCTTCAATTTACAGGCTGAGCATAAGTCTTAAAATATTTGAAGCATCAAAAACAGAACAAAATGCTAGAAGCCTTAACCGGCTCATAATTTATTCTAAGTTCAGCGAAGTCTGGTATAAGCAACCGCAGCGCGTTTGTTCGAAGTGATGCGCGTTGGTCTCAAACCTGCGCACGCTTCTTGCAACAGACAGTAGCAGTTAGCTACTACCCTCAAATGTCATTCCAGGGGCTTTTGCCAAGTCTTGTCATATCATGCAAGTCATATGGACTTAATGTGACTGCACGGGGGTGTCGGTTTCAGTCCGGGCCTATACGAGTCATTATCTGCGTCTTATGTCCGTTTTTGCGACATTTTTCAAGCTTTTAAATCAATTATCGTTTCAAGATGCTTTTCTCGATTTTGTTTGTACAGGTCTTTGTGCCTTTTTGCGTCTTTCGCAAGTGTCAGTTTCACCTGTCTAAGGAATGTTGTGAGTTTTTGGCTTATTAATACCCAAAAATTTCATTATGTTCCGTGTGTCTAAGGGTTTGCATTATACCCTGGGGCTCTTTTTCCCTTTTCATTCGAGCTAGGCCAGTCTGTTTATGTGCACACGTCTGTGTGTCGATTCAAATCACTTGTCAATGCAAATTAGATATTAGTGGTTAGTTTTTGCATTCTCTTCAACGCTTGTAAAAGAGTGTCAATAAACTGGAAAACGCAATTGTTACATTGCTACCCTACCATCTGTGGAATCTTGTGAGCAGCGAGGGCATGTCGGCTCAAGGCCAAGCAAAGCTTATCTATGGGGCTCATCCGCCCAAGCAGCAAAGGAAAAGGGGCACATCGACCCAATGCCACTCCTAAATGTCAACTGGGGCAGGCCAACCCGCTTAATGTCTATCTATCTGGGAGTGCATCTAAGAAGCAAAGGACAGTAAAGTAAAAAGGCTCAGTGGTAGTCCTCAGTGGTAGAGCTCAGCCTCGTTCTCGTCATTGTCGTCACTTTTGATCTCCTTGAAGTATTTGGGGCTCCTATCCCATCCGCCTCTTCTGAGGAGGCTTTCGCTGATGGACTCTTTCTCTCTCACTCTCTCTCAATCTCTCAGACTACTCTCTCTGAACCTCTGAAAACTCTTTGGCGCGAGCCACCCTTTCTATGGGCCTTTCTTTCAACTGTACACCTCCAGTCGCTAGTTATCTATTGCTGTCGTATCTCTGAGCTGTGGCTAAGAGGTCAGTACCGCTTTGTGTAACTCTTGTTTATGTGGCCATCCTAAGCCATCATCCTCTTGAAGCCACCCTAGTCTGCCCTTACATTTTCAATTTATGCATTCAATTCCGTACATATCATTGCATATTGTATATCAACTGTTGAAAACAGGGAAAATCTATCCAGCGTCAAAGCATGCCTGTCCAGTATCGAAAGCAGCAAGTAATCAGGATTTTGGGGGTTCATACCTGGGATCTAGTCACTACTGGAACTGGAGCCGAAGCCGCTGCTCTGGGAAAGTGCAATTGTAAGGGGGATGCCACATGCTGTTCTCCTTATCTATCTCTCCATGACAAATGTCAAGCACACAGCCTCACTGTCCCGCTCCACTAGCACCTGGAGCACACTTTGGCAATCAGAATGCAATTCAAAGCAACAATGGCTTGTGCTACCTGTTTCAATCAGATCAACGACGATCAGTCATGTCGTCCTTCTCAAATCAAATCAACGACGGTCAGCCATGTCGTCCTTCTCAAATCAAATCAACGACGATCAGTCATGTCGTCCATTCCAAATCAAATCAACGACGATCAGTCATGTCGTCCATTCCAAATCAATCAACGACGATCAACTGTGTCGTCCTTTTCAATCCTTCAACGACGATCAGCCATGTCGTCTATCGTCCTTTTCAACTCAATCAACGACGATCAGCCATGTCGTCCGTTTCAATCAGATCAACGACGATCAGTCATGTCGCCCTTCCAATCCCTCAACGACGATCAATCATATCGTCCTTTTCAAATCCATCAATGAAGATCAGAATATCGTCCTTTTCAATCTCTCAACTCAACGATGGTTCCCGAGTTGTCCTCAACGATGACCTACCGTCTCAAATCAACGATGGTTCAACGAGTCGTCTTCAGTGATGACCCACCGTCTCAAATCAACGATGGTTCAACGAGTCGTCTTCAGTGATGACCCACCGTCTCAAGTCAAAGATGGTTCAACGAGTCGCCTTCAGTGATGACCCACCGTCTCAAATCAACGATGGTTCAACGAGTCGTCTTCAGTGATGACCCACCGTCTCAAATCAACGATGGTTCAACGAGTCCTCTTCAGTGGCGACCCACCGTCTCAAATCAACGATGGTTCAACGAGTTGTCTTCAGTGATGACCCACCGTCTCAAATCAACGATGGTTCAACGAGTCGTCTTCAGTGATGACCCACCGTCTCAAATCAACGATGGTTCAACGAGTCGTCTTCAGTGATGACCCACCGTCTCAAGTCAAAGATGGTTCAACGAGTCGCCTTCAGTGATGACCCACCGTCTCAAATCAACGATGGTTCAACGAGTCGTCTTCAGTGATGACCCACCGTCTCAAATCAACGATGGTTCAACGAGTCCTCTTCAGTGGCGACCCACCGTCTCAAATCAACGATGGTTCAACGAGTCGTCTTCAGTGATGACCCACCGTCTCAAATCAACGATGGTTCAACGAGTCGTCTTCAGTGATGACCCACCGTCTCAAATCAACGATGGTTCAACGAGTCGTCTTCAGTGATGACCCACCGTCTCAAATCAACGATGGTTCCCGAGTCGTCCTCAACGATGACCCACCGTCTCAAATCAACGATGGTTCAACGAGTCGTCCTTCAGGGATGACCCACCGTCTCAAATCAACGATGGTTCCCGAGTCGTCCACAACGATGACCCACCGTCTCAAATCAACGATGGTTCAACGAGTCGTCCTTCAGCGATGACCCACCGTCTCAAATCAACGATGGTTCAACGAGTCGTCCTTTAGGGATGACCCACCGTCTCAAATCAACGATGGTTCCCGAAGTCATCCTCAACGATGATCCATCATCCATGTTCAACGATGGTCCGTCCATTCTGAATGACTACCTCTACTTCAGTCCAGCTTAGAGCACATTTTCCAGCAGTCTTATTGCTCTGTCTCGGATGGTCTTTGATAAGGAGATTGGCTCTGATTCCCAACAGATGGAATTTAACCTACCTGACACGACCTACCCGTGTTTGTTGGAAATGATGTGTGCCAAGGATAGCTTGATCCCCTCGACGACGATTCGCCCGTTCAATTTCAAATCAACGACGGTTTGCCCGTCCATTATCAAATCAACGACGGTTCGCCCGTCCATTATCAAATCAACGACGGTTCGCCCGTCCAATTTCAAATCAACGACGGTTCGCCCGTCCAATTTCAAATCGACAACGGTTTGCCCGTCCAATTTCAAATCAACGATGGTTCGCCCATCCACTTTCAAATCAATGACGGTTCGTCCGTCCAATTTCCAAGCAACGACGGTTCGCCTGACCCATTTCCAAGCAACGACGGTTCGCCGGCCCAATTTCTAAGCAACGACGGTTTGCCCGTCCAAGTTTCAATTCAGTGACAGCCAGTCTTATCCAAAGTCAACGACAGCCTGTCCTGTCCAATCCATTTGCAACGTCACTCTGTCCTGGTCTACAGTGATCCAACCATTAACACATCTTCCAACAGTCTTATTGCTCTGTCTCGGATGGTCCTTGATAAGGAGATTGGCTCTGATTCCCAACAGATGGAATTTAACCTCCCTGACGCGACCTACCCGTGATTGTTGGGGTTCTTTATGTGCCGAAAAGGTTTGGTCACCAAGTAGTGTTGAATCATCTGCAGCTAGTTGTTTCTCAAACGGCGGCCAGTCCATTCAATCAACAACGCGGCGGTCTGTCCTGTCCACCAGTTCAAATCAAACGACGGTTCGCCCGTCCAATTTTAACTCAACGACGGTTCGCCCGTTCGTTTTCAAAAATCAATAAGCGACGGTCTTCCTGTCCATTCAATCAAACGGAGGCCTGTCCTGTCCACCAATTCAATCGGCGACAGCCAGCCCGTTCAGTTCAAATCCATCAATCAGGTTCTTTAAGTATTCATGTTTGCTTTTTTACTAGCCTGTTCTGTTCTGGATAGCCTAGAATGGGGTGTCTAGAAAACCTTTGACGTTACTTGTACCAAGACAATGGTGCTCCAAGTGCCGTCAAAGGGGGGCTACTGTAGACACCCTATTTTGGACTTTCCAGATTAGTTTACTTACGGTATTTGATTCCCCGATGATGAAATGGATCAAGAACACCCCGGAAATGTTAGTATGTTTGAGCTTTGAGCATTCCAAAACCCTTTCAGATCCTTTCAAATTCTCTAAACCAGAACCAAAAGGCCTCAACAAAACCCAACTTGCATACGCCGGTAATAAACTGGCGTGCGCTGGTCCTCTGCCACGTGTCAGTCATCGGTCAACTTTGATCGTTGACCAAGCCCGAACTGGAGTACGCCAGTTATTAACTGGAGTACGCCAGTCAAACTTTCGGTCAAACTTATGTTTTTAAGCATGCAGAAGCCATGGGTAGGGGTCTACAGCACTTGGGAACCTTCCAATCCACTGAAAAAGCATTCTCCGCCGGGGGACATTTTCTTACACCCATCCCATCACCTTTCTCCTCTCATCCAATGAGAAGGAAGGCTTAAGGGCTAAGGCTCCAGTCCCTTTGACTGGCCTTAGCCCCTCTCTCTCTCCCTCTCCTCCTATATAAACCCCCTCTCTTCAATCCTTGCAAGGGGGTTACAAAAAAAAAAGTTCCTAAGTCTCTTTCTCTATCTCTCTCCTTTGGCTTCTTGCTTTCTCTTCTTCCATCACTTGAAAGAGTAAGCAAACAGCCCTTTTCATACATCATCCAAGCCCAAACATTCATCATCCATCTCTCAAACCTCAAGCTCAAGCTCAAGCTCAAAACACACCATCAAGCTCAAAAGCAAAAGGTATACACCTTTGAACTGTTTTCCTGTTCTGATCTTTGAGGGGAGCTGACAGGGTCAAGGCTGGTAATCAATACCAGTCCTGGCCCTAAAGCTGTCAAGGTTTCAAAAACAAAAAATCGTTTCTAACAAGAATCGGCGCGCGCCGGTCATAAGCCCGCGTACGCCGGTCCGTGGCAGAACGTACAGTTTTAAATTTGATCTGTTTGGAGTCTGTCTGGAACTGGCGTACTCCAGTTAATAACTGGCGTACTCCAGTTCCAAGCCCTCCAGAACTGGTGTACTCCAGTTGTGAAATGGGGTCCAGATCTTTGTTTTATGCTTTATTTCCTATCTATTCATCACCTTATTGCATGCTAAAAACTAGTCTACTGTTTTTTTGTATTTAGAACTGTTTAGTTGTAATATTCAATATTTGTCCATATCTGTTTTAGAAAGCCTCTGGGATGCTTTCTGGTCATGTTCCAGAACCCAGATGATGCAAAGCCAAGCACTGGGTAAGGGGTGTAACTGACGTACGGTCTCATACGATTGGCGTACAGCAGTTATGCCAAGATCCTGTGGCTGGCCCTTGCATCTTAGCTTAGTCTTGGCCTCTTTTAGGTTCCCTCACTGTTTATGGGGTGTTCTGTTTATTTTCATGGCTTAAAGCCGTTTCATCTGTCTGTAATTATATAACTGCTGACATATTGACTGCGTGGTTTGTCCTGGGTGTGCGCTGGTCCATTCCAGAGCCCAGAGGGTTGCAAACAAAGACTGTGAGTTCATGGTAAGTGGAGTACGCCAGCGATGAGGTGGCGTGCGCAGGTTGCGTTAGTATGCAGTGGCCTGGCCGGTGCATACTGGTGCGATACCTGCTCACATCCCTTCAGAGCAGCATACTCCAGCTTACTCAAACTGCTCTCGGTGCTTGTTCTCAATCTATGATTATTATTGCAAGCAAATCATCCATAAAGCATTTTTGTCACATAAATTGCAACTTGTTACCGTTTTAATCCCCATTAACTGCTCTCCCGCCCTAACTGGCTAAAAAAGATGACCAAATGAGAGAAAAATGCAAAAGTTTTATAAAAATGCCTGAGTAGAGACCGATCTCCGGATTGGGCGAGAGGGGTGCCATAAAACCCTTCCCCTCTTGTAAACTGGCTCCCGAACCTCAGATATCGAAGGTGACGACGGACCGGTCTACGCCTTTCTCAAAATCAAACAAACGTGGCAAACGTTTTCGAGTTCGGTTCCTTGGGTGTTTTCACCGCTAAAACCCGAGTGGCGACTCTGAATCAAGGCGTTTCGCCGCGCTTTCTCCGAAAAAGGGCCGCGCCCAATCTTTTAAAATGGACCCAATCGAGCATTTTTGGGGCGCGTGCCCACAATGTGTATTGGAATGAGGATGATTATGATCCTTATGATCCAGATGATTACTTGACAATTTCAACTCCAAATCTTCGTACCTTGACAATTTCGCATCATTGCTATACGTTGAACATTCGTTTGGAGGATGTGAAGTATTTAGTTGTTGCAGATCTCAGGTACTACTTGAGTGGTTGTGATCTTATTAACTATGATATTGAGAGGACTTTGATACGTATTGCGACTTATCACAGGAGCTTATTGAGAAACTCCATCATGTTCAAGATCTTAAACTTGCAGCCTGGTGCATTAAGGTGTGTACTGCTTCTCAAATTTCCTCTTTCCTATTCCCATGACCCATATATATAGAACTAAGAAGCATGGACACAGACATGTTATTTTTTGGAAAATTAAAACACAAACACGTACGGGACACGTTGAATGCAAAAAGTATTTGTATTATAGAGGTGTGTTATGAATTCATAGACAAGTTGAGAGCATTGTTTTTAATAAATTAAGAACAATACTGTGAAGATGCAAATCAACGGTCCACATATAAGACACGCATAAACCATGAATATGTGAAAAATTTCACTCTGGACCGATTTTTTAAAACCTAAGTTATCCCCAATGTGTTTGAGTTAAGAAAAACAAAGTTTGGACAAGTGCTTAGACATGTCCGATATGTGTCTGTGACCTACACATGTCGGACATGGATATGTAAGGCCGATAGACGTGCACGTATCTGTGCTTCTTAGATAGCAAAAGCTAACAGTTAAAGTGTTCAATTCAAAACCAATTGGCCATGAGTAAGAGGATGCTGAAACTCACATATTAGTTTTTGTTAACCAAATTGGGACAAACTCTAAGACCCCTGGCCCACATAGGGAGAGGTAAATAAAGGATCTATAACATAGAGATCACAACGAACAACGAAACAAGGTGCGGTTAAGGCATAAACAATGAGGAAATCAGTCAAGAGAGTCTTATTCAAGTAGTCAACAGTTTTAACAGGTAAAATTAATGTTGATGTCAAGAACAAGTAAACTAATGGATAAATCTAAGAAAATTGCAGTGGAATGTATTTCTATTCTATGTAGTGAAGTGTTCTGTATGTTTCTATCTTTAAGTTCTTGATGTGGGATAGATGCTCTTAATTAATGCTCCACAATCATACTCGGAAGGTTCATATCCCATTTTCACAAGAATGAAATGCATGGGACTGGGACTATGTTTTCATTTATTTATTGGTAAATCCGCCATGTATTTTTCAAGTACCACATTAACTTTGTTTACCAATTGAAGTTTGAGAAGGGTTAAAACCGAGCTGATTTACATCATTCCGCCCACAAATAAGAGAAATTTGATGTAGCCAGGACAAATTTATTTTCTGATAGTTTGCTGACTTTTCAAGGTACTTATCCATTTTTAGCCAGTATAGTTATGGGTTCACCTACGCATACAAAACTAGAGCTCAGTATGGGCTGTTTATGTTACCAGTTTGATTCTGGATGGCATATGTTGTTTATTAAACAGAGTTGTCTTCTATACTAAAGAAAGTTGGAAATCTTCTTCCCAGTTTCTTTTGTTTCCCTGATCAGAAACTTGATACCATTTGAATGCAAAGGTATATTGGTTTTCCTACCACAACATAAATGTGGCGTATGCAATTTTTGCAGATTTCGTCGTGCTGATACATTTGTCTCTTATGCTAAAAGAAAGTAACCAGTGACAACTTAATGTCCGTTAATACGTCGGTTCTAACTTATTGAACTCTTTGTTTCTCCTATTTTGTCGTCCATTTTGGTTCGCAAGGTATTACCGGTGCACGAGGTGAAAACATTTCCTCCTCCATTTCTGAATTGTATCTCCGACACTCGACTTGCGCATTGCTGATGAGGATCTTCTTGGGATAGCAAAGCTTATCGATAACTCACCTTATCTGGAGACGTTAGTCATAAGCACCGAAACTTCGTACCCTTCAGAGGTGTGTTTTCCCAGAACGACTGTCGTACTTTTATTCTGTACCTATCTATTCGTTGAACTCGTATTCATCTTTAGCAAGAATTTTATAGTATTGGACAATTTGAAGGTTGTTTGTGGGTCTCTTTGTTGTGCAATGTGTAGAACCTTGTCTTCTTAACTTTCCTGAAGTTGACAATTTTGGTCCTTATCCTGGTTCACTCTAGGAATAAGTGAAAGAACTGTTATCGTTGCTAAAAGCTAATTTAGTTAGTTTTAAGTTTTGGGAACTGATTTTCGCGCTCCACTTTTGCTGATGGCACTCCAATTTTAACATGAAGTTACTAGTAACTTCATGAACAAAGCGGAGCGCCATCAATAAAAAGTGAAGCGCGAATATCAATTTCTTAAGTTTTTTGTCATCTCTGGTAATTTGAACTCAAGTGTAACTTACAGTTTTTCTTTGGAGACCTGTTGTTTGATTTTTACTCTTCCTATGGAGTGACCTGCCTCCAATCACGAAAGAAGATTCCAGAGGGTTTATTCCTGCATCTCAAGAAAATTAAAGTCTTTGGCTTCTGAAGAACATATTGTGAAGTTGAGCTTGTACATTTTTTGTTGAAGAATGCCGAAGTGCTAAAGAATATGAACATCTACTTGCCAACGAAAGATTTTCTGTGCCAACCAGAATGGTTTGGGTGGCGAGAAATAGTCAATGAGGAGTTGAATCTTCCAGCATCCTCCCCTTATGCAATAGTCAGGTTCTTTGAGGAAGAATTCGTGGAAGCATGAAGTTAGCAACGATGGTAACGCGAGTGTAGCGAGCCTGTGCACTCTTTAGTTCACTTTTGTACTGGGCTCTGGATTTTGTATGTGCGGTGGAATGGGTTTAAACTAAATATTGTGTTGTTTCATGTTTTTGTATTTGAATTGCTCAGTTTTTGGCAAATTATGTTCTGCAAACCCATTTATTTTATGTTTTACCTCCTCAACCTCATATTTATATGAGCGAAGTCCACCCATGAGCTAGTTATTTAAAGTGTTTCACCTCCCCAAATTCCTCTCTCTCTCTCTCTCTCTCTCTCTCTCTCTCTCTCATGTTTGGATATCAAAAAAGTTGTACAACAACGCTGGCATCCACCTCTACTTCTTCCCGAGGAAATTTCTATTCTTTCCTAAAATCATACCACCACGCAAAGCCCACAGCTCTGCTGCATGTGGCAATGTATCTTTGGAAGCATGCAACAAAACTTTCAGACTTCTCTCTATACCCCTTGGTGGCGCCGTGGCTCTTTCATTACCATCCACAGCACCATCAGTGTTGATTGACTTTTACCACCCCATGTTCCGGTGGTTCCTAACCCAACTGCAGAACCACTTTGAGAGAAACTTTAGTTGATGGGCAATGAAGAACCATTCTTGTGCCCAACTATAATATCTTGATCGGTTAATGATTTATGCCCCAACGGGTCAGTATCATGCAATTCTAATATTTCAATCACTCGTGTTTATCCATTGAGGATTACATGAGTACTACTACGGTTTGTTATTGCCTGAAATTGGCAGCAAATGCAAACAAAACAAATTTTGAGCTAAAATTGTTCTCCCAAAAGACTAGAATCATGCCCACAAATCCTTTACATTTTCGCTTAAACAGATTTTGATGAGATGATCTGAATCATCATCATAGACAAGCTATTTACACAGGGAAGAGATGATAAAATACCAACAAGCATCATTTTCCAATTTGGATGCGCATCTTTTCTTTTTTTGAACTGCACAATTTGGATGTGCATCAACCTGCAAAGCACACCAATTACATCTATCAAATTCACATGAAATTTCTGCATGTGAAAAATACTCTGAATAATAGACAGTTGAACTTGAACTGGAATAATCTCTTTAACAAAACATCACGTGTCCGAAATCAAACGTTTTGTGACTGATCGAAATAACAATCTTACACAATCAGTCAAAAACCGAATCCGCAAATTTTGAAGCTATGGAAAAATAAGGCCCAAATACATATTGTAAGAGCTTATTAGGCTAGTACCATATTTATAAAGAAAAAAATACACATATTCAAAGTGAAATGAAAAAGGAGTAAATTTTTGGGCAAAATCCACTTTGACCCCCTATGGTTATTGCCATGTGCGGATATCCCTCCATAGTTCAAAATTGAGCACATAACCAACCTGTGGTTTTGAAAATGTGTGGATAAACCCCCTGTTGTTAGGGATGGCAAAGTGAACCAAACCGATGGGTACCCGAACCGTAACCGAAGTTTTTCCCCGAACCATAACCGAAAAATTCCCCGTGGGTATGGGTATGGTTGAGGCACTGGATAACCGAACGGATGTCGGTTCGGTTATGGTTTAACTGTTACCCGAACTGATACCTGAACCGAACCGATACCCAAAATGAACCAAATATTAAAATTACAAAAATACGCTTTGTATATATATAAGTATAAATGGCGTATAGGGTTTTCAGAATTATCTCGCTTTTGGCAACCTCCCCCCTCCCCTCTTCTCTCTTTCTCTCTCTCACTCTCATAATCACCTCTTCGACCATCTTCTCTCTTTGTCGCTGTACTGATCCTCTCTCTCTAGCAACCAAGTTTGTTTCTCCCTCTACATAGGCATACATGCATCTATCATCTGACCTCATCGTGGGTTTCCTCGTTCAATTGTGGAGTTGACTAATCAAGTTGCTTCTCCGATTGGCGATTCCACAGCCCAAGTGGAAAGCTTCTGCTCAAGGAAAGGTTAAAAGCAATTGTGATACCTGGTGGAAGAAGGAAGTTGCTCAAGGTTCAGATTACTTGATCCTGGGTTAGGTCACAGATTGTTTCTTGATGCAAAAAAGTGAAGAACAAAAGCAACGTATGAACTAAGATCTGGGTTTTCTTTTTCCGATTTGGTACTCCTGTGAAGAACAATAGCCATGAATTTCTTTTTTTCACTTGTTTTTCGTTTGGTTCAGCTTGTTTCGTTTGATTCATAGCTTGTTTCATTTGATTCACAGTTTGTTTCGGTTATCCATTCGGTTCGGGGAATAACCGAAACCCGTTTGGTTCGGTTATGGTTCATCACTCCTCTCCCGTTCCGGTTTCGGGGTTGATTTGGGCAGGCATTCGGTTTCGGGGATCGGGTACGAATTTGTCAATATCCGCCCTGAATGTCCTGAATACCATCCTTACCTGCCGTCATGTTTTTCATCCATATTAACGGACACATCATTAAAAGACCGATATACCCTCATTATGTCTCTTGATTCTTCTTCTTTTTTAAATCTAACAACACCATCCCATATACTAAAAATTGAATCCAAACCGTTGATATTGTAAATTTTGACAAGTACTACATCTATGCCAAAATTTAAGTCAATCAAAAAATGAAAAATTCATGGTCGAATCGATTTTGTTGTGAAATTAAAATTTCAAATTTGAATTTACTAAAAATTAGATCACTGGGTTATTGATGCCTGATTGAGATGTTTTTTTACAGAGATACTGTATTTTTTATTTAATACATTATGCACGACTCATATTATATTTTAGAGGCGTGTGAGATACACCTCCGTTAATATGGATTAAAAACATGATGGCAGGGGGTCTATCCGCACATTTTCAATGTAACGACCCGCTCCATCTTTATACAATATTGTCCGCTTTAGACGCCCAAAGCCCATAGACTTCCCAGTAGATCACCCATCCCTGGACTACTCCAAGATGAGCACGCTTAACTGTGAAATTCTTATGCGCTTTGGCCCGCCTTCACGGCTTTAAAAGGCCTTTTACAAGTAGGAGAGATCTTTCCTTATAAACCATGACTTGTCCCCTCCCGTCTGGACGGAACCTGCTTCCTGCAGTACCGTCGGCCACCGGAAAGCGGGGTGTCACAATCTACCCCCCTTAGGGATGCAATGTCCTCGTTGCACAGGCCCAGCAACCTCCCCTGGGGTTCGTGGTAGCAGAGCGCATCCTACTCACCATTTTGCCCAGGGCGGGGGTCTAATACCATTTGTAACGACCCACTCCATCTTTGTATAATATTGTCCGCTTTGGACGCCCAAAGCCCATAGACTTTCCAGTAGGTCACCCATCCTTGGACTACCCCAGGATGAGCACGCTTAACTGTGAAGCTCCTATGCGTTTTGGCCCGCCCTCACGGCTTTAAAAGGCCTTTTACAAGTAGGAGAGATCTTTCCTTATAAACCATGACTTACCCCCTCCCGTCCGGACGGAGCCTGCTTCCTGCAGTACCGTCGGCCACCGAAAAGCGAGGTGTCACAATCTACCCCCCTTAGGGATGCAATGTCCTCGTTGCACAGGCCCAGCAACCTCCCCTGGGGTCTATGGTAGTAGAGTGCATCCTACTCACCATTTTTCCCAGGGCGGGGGTCTGATACCATTTGTAACGACCCGCTCCATCTTTGTATAATATTGTCCGCTTTGGACGCCCAAAACCCATAGACTTTCCAGTAGGTCACCCATCCTTGGACTACCCCAGGATGAGCACGCTTAACTATGAAGCTCCTATGCGTTTTGGCCCGTCCTCACGGCTTTAAAAGGCCTTGTACAAGTAGAAGAGATCTTTTCTTATAAACCATAACTTGCCCTCTCCCGTCCGGACGGAGCCTGCTTCCTGCAGTACCACTGGCCACCGGAAAGTGGGGTGTCACATTCAAAACCACAGGTATGTTATATGCTCAGTTTTGAACCATGAGAGGGATATTTGCACATGACGATAACCACAGGGGATGAAAGTGGACTTTGCCCTAAATTTTTGGAGTTAACATATTGAATCGTCAATAATCAATTTGATATTGCTTTTCCATGAATAATGTATAATAAAACAGGTTCAATAAATGTCGAATTACCTCATTTTGTAGAGAACATTTGACATCTCCTCACGCTTCTTGTTGGCGCTATTATGAGTGCCTAAGAGTTTTTGGCCGAAATGGCCATAATTTGTAATCAAATTGGAGAAATACCCATCTTTTGAAACGTTTTGTAAAAATAGGCCATCGCGCCTTTTCAAAACGCATTATAGCGGTTAGGCCAACTCCTGCGTGGCGAAGGAGTCCTAGTCAGATTGTTATAGCGCCTTTTACAAAGGCCTTATAGGAAGATTATAACTCCTTCCCAAAAGGAGCTATAGATTTAAAATCCACGTAAAATCCACAATTGAACATAAATCGAACCCTCTCCTTCTCCTCCTATCTGCTTGCCCTTCTCTCTCCACAACGATCGCGACCTCTGAACCTGCACGATCTTCTCCAGCCACGTTCCTCATCTCCGTCGTCCTGCCCTCTATTTCACTCACAGTAAGTCTCTCCCTCTCCATCTTCCTTGTCTCATCTCCATCTTCCTTGTCTCATGTATATGTGTATGTATATATATTTATATATATGTATGTATATATACTAGGGTTTTGGCTCGAATATCGGCATTTAAGAAAAAAAAAATCATGGCTCGAAACACACTTTTTAAAGACACAATCAAATATATCAAGAGTATTGAATCTAAAATTCCTATAGTTTTGAATGCAATATAAAATTTCTTGGGTTCCGAATGCCTAGAAACTAAGGTTAAAAAAAAAAAATTAAGGTCAAAACCCCCTTGAGAATTCACATTCATAGAAATAACAATCTCATATTTATCTGAAAATATTATCCCCATATACGAAAAAAGAAAACTTATCCCCATTTGCTGAACACAGTGTTAGCTAAAAAAGGTTTGAATTTATCTTTCTTATCTACAGAAAAGATACATATACTCTTAACAACACAAGGCGGAAATAGATCTATGAGAAATCTGGGGTTGAAATTGGCGAGAAGGAGGAGGATTTTGTTGTTTTCAGAGCATCTTTGAGCACGTAAGATACAGAAAATATTGTTGTTGGCGCGGGGTGGGAAATAGACACCGATAGCATGGACCTCCATTGTAGCATGGACCTCCATTGTAGCATGGACCTCCATTGTAGTTGTAAACCATAAGATACAGAAAATATATAGGATGCAGTTATACCAAAACTTAGAACAACATACGAAGGGGTTAATTATGTTTTGAAGCCCCAAAACCTATACATAGACTTTCACATGCTGGTATGAGAACATGTGAAAAACTGCTGGCACTTCATAAGTTGCAAACAATCACAATAATTTGTTTAGGTTTTGTCGTATTGTTGTATCCATACTTCGTATCCGTATCTGTGCTTCATAGCCATTTTCAAACATATGTGAGAAAACCCACCAAACACTCTCCCTAAATTTCAAGTCCATCGTCTTGTAATCATTCTTAAAATCAATCCACGGACCAGTTCTCGCCACAACCTTCTCCCACTCCCCCACATATCTCGTCACAATGCTCCTACACTCCTCATTGTAATTTCCAATCCCCATCTTCAACACATCATCTCGCGTCTTTATCCCCAATTTCGTATCGAGCTCCAATAGTGCCATAACGAGCCAACATGTATGTGCTACATTGAGTTTGCACCTTGTCTCTCTTATGTTTTCGGAAAATGGTTTTATGATATGTGTTTCAACAAAGATGTGTAGCCACTCGATGTGTGTAAGTCCTAGATGCAGCGTATGGAACCCACATGTTCGAATAGTTTTAGACCATTAGTGTCTTGGGGGAAGTCTATTAACACAATCATTTATACAACCATTTGTATTATATGAATATGTGGCATTTTATTATTGGTAAGTAAATGATTTACAACTTTTTTGTTTGAATCCTTCAGCAACCATATATTTTGTAATATTTTATTTATTTTTTACAAATTTGTAATCTTTTGGATGATAAGTTCCTACTCTCTTTTGAGATTGTCGAGTTGATAATTTAACTCTATTTATTTTAGGTACCCAAGGTAAAATATGGTTCTTCAGGAGGGGCCCATTGACGGGAGTTTGTTAACTTTTCAGCAAAGTCATCGCTCCCATTCTATATGGGCAAATAATGTAAGTACAAATTTTAAGTATTTGTCAACACTCTTTATATGATTCAGATTATAAATTGTGAAAGTAACTTGACATATTTTTGCAGGGTGAGCCTCCAGTTGATTTGAAACCTCTTAAAGTACAACGAACTGAAGCTAGACTAAAGAAGTTGGACCCCCCGACGCCACCAGTTTTACAATTGATTAGGCAGGCTGGTTTTGGTGGTGTCATAAATATACCGTTTATCTCTCTTGACCTTGGCCTGATGACAGCTTTACTAGAGCGTTGGCGGCCGGAGACCCATTCGTTCCACTTGCGCACGGGTGAGTGGACTGTAACTTTGCAGGACGTGGAGATTTTGCTCGGGCTACCTGTTGATGGTGAACCTATAATCGGGACAACCAATGAAGACTAGGGTCCATTATGTCAGTGGTTGTTGGGGATAGAGCCGGTAAATAAAGTAGATAGAAAAGGTGGTAAGGTAAAGATGAGTTGGTTACGGGAACATTTTAATGGGCATTTGGGGGCAGGGTATACGGAGGAAAATGTTCAGCAACAGGCCCGGGGTTATATTCTCCAGTTGATAGGTGGAATGTTGATGTCCGACCACTCAGGGTCCCAAGTCCACCTAGCTTACTTAACCCTCCTTGAAGACTTGACGATTGTGCGAGTTGGGGCAGTGCTTGCCTTTCAAATCTTTACCACTATCTATGCCACGGTTGTAAGAGTGGTAAAGACAATGTGGGTGGGGCATTCATTCTCCTACAGCTATGGGCTTGGGAGCGGTTTCCTTTTATTGCTCCTAGACGTTTGGGTACGCGTCAGCGTCCGCCAGGTTCTCCTCTTGGTGCACGGTACGGTTTCATCAATTATAATTTGTATTTACCAATTTTAGATTAGCCTGTTGCATGTTTTAATTTTTTTATATGTAATACTTATGTTTAGGTGGGATGATCATTTTCACTCACCGGATTTGTCAACCCATGTTGTTGGATATTATAGACATTATTTTGACATACAAAGGCCGGATGAGGTATGTATTTCATAAAAATTATTATTTGAATACGAAATCAACTAATCTTTGCATGATAATATTGATTTGGTCATACTGTTTGTATTTCATTTGTGTACGTGATTTGGAGACCATACAGTGACGAGTTAATTGCTAGCCTTCCTCCAAGTTGTTGTGCTGGAAGGGCAATTTGGATGGCGAAGGTCCCATTGTTGAATTTTCCAGTGGTGCAAATGCACATGACAGATAGGGTGATGTGATAGTTTGGGCGTCGACAAACAATCCCTGCTCATTGTAATTGTAGGCAACCACCGCATGGAAAGGACTGGAAGGCTGGGCAAAAGGATTACCGGCAAGACCACCATGCTGAGTTGGAGATGTGGAATCATAGGTTAGAACATATTGTACCTACTGGAGAGCCGAACCCTCATGAGTATGCCTATCCTGCAGATGATCCTTATGTTACTTGGTACGAGAGGATTACGGTACAATATATTAGTCAATTAGGTGGAGGAGCGGACAAGGCGGTATGATATTTGGCTGTTGATTTGTTGTCATTTATCGTAATTCAATTGTGTTCTTATGTTTTGTATGATGTTGTTGTAAAATATGCAGATTAGATTGTTTGAGAGGCTAATGATAGTGCAGACAATGGAGGATATTGGCTTAGATGAGCTTCGGTCTATTGGGGAGGAAGGAGTTGGGGCGATGTCGTATTTGGAGAAGTGATTGCGTAAGAGGCCCCCAATTGAGCCTAGCCAGCCTCAAGCAGAAGGCGTGAATGTGGCGGAAGAGGTTGACCTCTTACAAGACCCTGCGATTGAGGTGGAAAATGTTGTAGCACAGGAGCCGGTGGACCCATTCATACACAATGATGCCATACCGGATACAGTGGACGTCGGGACTACTTCTGCACCGCAAGATACAAATAGGGGTTCTATGTCTTCCTCCTTTACGGCACATTTAGGGAGTGTGCCAAGCTACCCATTCACGCCTATGTTTCAAAGTACTTCTCCGCTGTCGGTTCACACTGATATGTCTTTTGACCCTCAAGACTGGTTCGATTGCCCTTTGCAAAACGTAGGAGGTCTAGACACAACTTTTTCTTGGCAGGCCAGTGTTAAAGAGGAATGAGACATTGGATGGGGATGATGGCGGCAATTCAAATGCACCTCCCAACCCTCAATTGGGAGATGACTTAGTGGGTACGGGCGGTCACCCCACGGTGGAGGGGGATGCAGAGGTGCCTGCAGAGCTCGATGTTCAGGGCAAGCAGGGTGAGGGAGATGGGGTTGTGACATAAGCGCATGTTGTGGAGCAGGAAGTTCAGGAGGAGCAAGATGTTACCCCACCGTTTGTGCCACGTAGGAGTCAACGTCAACCACATCCTGCAGCGTGTGGTACAGGAAGTCACAAACTGTTGCATTATTCTAAGCGTAGGAAGGACATGTAGTTTTTTTGTTACTCTATGTTGTGATTTGTTGCTCTCCACGTGCCGTGTCCAATAATTTTTATTATTGTTTTATGGGGACACGGTTTGGGACACGCCGACCCTAATAAGTAGCTGATGAAGGGCACCATGTCCACGTATTGGATACGGGGACAAGCGGATACAGTGGGGACACGTAATGGACACACGACATGGCGTGTCCGATAATATTTATTATTGTTTTATGGGGGACACGGCTGGGGACACACCACGTATTGGACACTAAACAATACTAAGCTTTTTTCAGAAAGAAGCAAGAAAGTTTCAGCGCCGTATAACTTTTTGTGTAAACAAAAACTAGGTTTTGATGTTGACAAAAAGGCATCTAAGAGTAAATTCAGTTTTTCAAGTGTATTACTTTCAACTTCTACAGTGGTTCTGATTGGGAGCATTTCCGATCAAGTTACCACAAAATAACACATTTTTTGATCAACCTATGTGGAAAGCCGTAAAGTTGATGTTCTGTTAGTTGTAAAACAGTAATAGATACTATCAAACTAGCATTTTCATGTAGACTTTTGTTGCTATCTTTATGTACTTATTCCTGAAATAGATCACATGGTAGCTTCATTTATTTCACATGTGTGGTCATGTTCTAACAATTGCAGAGTTATACACAATACTCCCTTTTTAAATTTCACTTTACTTTCTCTATTGAGTTTGATTATACATGGCAAGAGATTTATGTAAAGTTCGACATGTCGAATTGGCGTTATAGCCTCACTCATCCGGAACTAGCTTATAGAGGTCATTATTTTGAATAGGTGTTATAGTATTAACTTTAACGCCTTTTGAATAGGAGTTATAAAATCTATGTGAACTACAAAAGCTTTTGGCCTGGACGGACTGGAATGACAGGAATCATGCCCGGAGTGCCAGGAATCATGTTGGACAACAAAGTATAGCTCCTTTTGAATAGGAGTTATACAATCACAAGCGTTATATCATGTATAACGCCTTTTAAGAATGCGCGGTTAAAATGTGTTTTTTTTAGTTTAGTCAATAAATTTCATGATGAACTGTACATCTTATAAAAAAATAATGAACGCTTCACAACAAGTTTCTTACACAAAGAAATTCTACTTAAGCCAAAAAAAAATTGGCAAGCTTCAAAAATGTCAAAACTATTTTTGTAAAAATAGTTATTTTTGTAAAAACTATTTTTGTAAAAATGCCAAAAAAAATTACAATTCCACAAGAAATTATATGAGACAACTAAAACTATATGAGACAAGATATTATGTAAAAACTATTTTTGAGTCTGCAAGGCAATTGGGCGAAGCATGTGCCTGGTCGATGGGATTTGTAGGATATATATAGCTTCTTTTGTAAAGGTGTTATACCAAGTTTAGCTCCTTTTGTAAAGGAGCTATAGTCACAGTAACAAAATATTCTCCTGCAAAAGGTATGAGTTGTTCTCCTGCAAAAGGTATGAGGCCTGAGGCCTGAAAGGTTGAAAGGTATGAGGTCGTTGAAGTGACATACGCCGCCTTTTCAAAAGGCGTTATTACAATAGCGCCTTTTCAAAATGAGCTATGTGGTCCATATAAATAATCACCAGCTGATTAACTCACACAACGATTATCTGTATGGCTATCCCTGTAATAGTATATGTTGGTGGACAAATTGTCCAACATATAGACGACAGTCCATGGTACAATGGCAGTACGGCCCTTCATTTATCAATGCAGCGAGGTATAACACTTTCAGAGCTGCAAGAGATGATATCTAATACTGCAGGATTGCCATACACTTTCATGAAAATAACATATCGCTTTCCGAGTATTAGGTTTCCAAACCCCACATATCAACACGTTCCACTAGATATCGTTGACAGTACCAGAGTAGATTTAATATTTGATGTTCACGGCGAAATTCCCGATTACATTCCCATTTTGTTCATTGAATCTATGAACGTTCCAGCATACCCCGGTAACGTACAAGAACATTTCCCCGGAGAAAGTTCTCAACCGCAACATTATGATAACGAAACAACATTTGGTAAGGTTTAATTTTTTTTAATTAATATACCCAACTATATATACTGTACGAAATGGGTGTTAATGGTTTAAATTTTTTCATTAAAAACGACAAAATAAAAAACCTCTTAAAACTACAGCTAATAAAGCAATATCTCGCAAGTACTTCAGTGAGAGAATTGGGTTGATTCGCACAACAACGATTCCAGTGTTATATTTATAATTTTTACCTAATCTGTTATATATGCGTGCTCTTATAATAGTATAAGTTAAATAGGAAAAAATGTCATACAAGTATACTACTATTTTCATCGATTAACCTTTTTCCAACTACTAACATTCAACTTAAATTTTAAATTATTTGACCTTTTCAAATGGGTATCGTGATTAAATTATTATGCTAGAAAAGGACATGCGCCAAAGAATATGGCATGGTTCACCACTTAAAAATGACTAATTTTTACCACTTGTTGCATATTAAAATTACTAGTATTAAAATACAACCCAATTACTATTAAAATGAAATCCCTTCCCACATTCCACTGATTTCTCTTTACACCCACTCTCGACACTCACCCCACCAATAGCTTCTTCTTGATTAAGTTTGTGTTGTTGCCCTTTTCTGAAGCAAGCGTGACTAATTATGGTGGGATTTAGTGTTTTTTTTTTTTAATTATACAGGCTGGTGGGATCAAGCTTGAATATGAAGTTTTCCGGATCGGAAAGGATAACGGTACAGATATGAAATATGTACCAGAACGCATAGACCTTTTTTTGGGTCTATAAAAATGATCGGAGTCGTTTATTTTGTTTAAAATACTTTATTTACGGTCCCTGTAAAAAATGACTTCAATTGGATTTTAGTAATGACGTTTACAAAACATTCAACTTTGTCACATAATTCAAGCCGGAATTCTGAAGCAAAGTTGCATATTTCGTAAACCTCTTTTTCGATATCCGATTGAGCTTATTTTTTGTAGAGACCATGAACAAAATATTTTAAATAAAACGTGTGCCTCCAATCATAAAAAGGATTTGTGCGCGTTAATAAAGATTCAATAGCACCACTGTTTTTAGATTGAGAGGGCTAGATTGAGAGAAGATAGGCTATCATTGGAGGGGGGCAACTAGGTTGGAGATTGAAGGACATGGCTCAAAAACACACTTAAAATAGGGTCATTTATCGTTAGTTTATTTTTCATTTTCTAAATTTCGTAAAGGATAGTGATTTTAACTCATTTTTTTTTATAAATGTACTTCAAAAATTGTCATTTAGTGCTAAGTTACATGGTACAAGCACTAAAAGACAAAATATTATAAGGGCAAAAATCATTTTCTTTACGTATACTAATATTTTCCTTGCGAAAATACCCAAACGGTCTTGCTACTGTCAGTCCACTGGGCTAACGATAAGTACATTAAAAAACAATTAAAACATATATTTCTGTGTACTTTTTATACCATTTAATACACATTCACACACTTACTATTGTCAACCCCTTGGGCTGATTTTAGAATTTTCTATAAATATAAGAAACATTAAACTTATTTGGCTACCATCAGTTAGTGTATGCCCTTATTTACTTTAATTCCCGTATATGGTGATCTAAAATAAGCAAATATGACGAGTAACTTGTCAAATCATCTAACTCCTTTATTTGTTTAATTGTAAATATAGCCAACCAAACAAGTAATGGTGGATGCAAGATTTGTGTCTTTGCAGAGGCTCGAATCACATTTATTTTCATATTAATGACAAAAGAATATATTTTATAAGTACATATTGCTACTTGTGAGATCTAAAGAAGAAACGATATTGTGTGTATGAACATATCCATAGTTTAATTTTATGACACGCTACGTAAAAAATACAGTAATTGATAATTTGAAATTTTAGGATTTTTATCCACATACACAAATTTGAAGAAAAAAAATTTCCTTCAAAGAAACTTGCAAGGGTTAATTCCATAGAATTATTTTAATTAACTTATAATTTAAAGTATAATAGACAAGAATATTTAAAGTTGCGCAACAGCCCGGTGGATGTACTATGTAAGAAATATACTACAGTATGAAATGAGGGTGTACTGTACAAAGATAGATTTGGTGTGCATTTAGAATCTCCCAAACAGGAAACAGTGCTTACCTGTCAGGGCTACGTCCCAACACATTTCCGAGGTTTGTCGTCTTTCACAGGATGACATCTTTTGTGATTCCTCTCTGTGTTTTCTCGTTTACATCGATTTTCTTCTGTGGGGCCTCTCTCTCTGTATCCTCCCTCTCTCTCTCTCTCTCTCTCTCTCTCCTCTCTGCAAAACAGTGGAGACGAGGAAGAAGAACGAGATAGAGCGAAGGGTGCACAGCTCCATTTATGAATCGGTGTTGTACGTATAGGTTGCATCGACATGGGCAACTGCTTGGGCTCTCCTCAACAAGTTGACAGCTTTGTCGTTGACAAGGCCAACTCTGGTATAATTTCCTTTCTGAGTCTGGTCCTTTTCGTTTGATTTCCATGCAATTTGTGATTTCTTCTCAATCCACGATGTAATAGCTTCTGTTGTATTTTATTCGTTTGATATTCTGTTTTTCGATTATATGGTACATTGGTTATTCTCTTCTCTTATTTGTTCGAGTTTTGATGTGGCAATTGAATTGGTATAATTTATGGTAGCTTGGGGAATTTTTTTTTTTTTCCTCAACTTGGAATTTGTTGTTCCTTTTTTTTTTTTTTTTGGGCTTGGTAGAGTTGTTAGTCTTCGGGGCTTAATGTATCTTGCTTCTGGGATTTGTATCAAAATGTTTCTCCATGGCGTTTGGTTGTTTCTTTTTTCGTCGGTTGTTTTCTCGAGGGTAGTTCATGGGGAGAAGTGGGAATTGAATTTAGGTGTCAATTAACAGAACCGTATCAAATTGGATATCGAATGACAAAAGTCCGACAAAGCGGACATGTACTTACAGTGAGCCTGGACAGCACACCTATATAAGATGCAACTCTAAGGTTCAGTTCAGTTGTACGAGAGGGACGAGAAAATGAACTTTCCTGTAACATTCTTAGTTTTCAGTTACCAAGAAAGCCGTGGACCAATAACTTCAACTTTCCAATTGGAAAATACATTCCTGCAAAAAAGAAGGAATTTTAGATTTTTCTGAAAAAATATTTGTAAAAAGAATGCCCGCAAGAAAATAAGTTTCCTTTTCCTTTACTTCACTTCTCCTAAGAATTAGTTTTGCACGCAACATTCCCGACTACTGAAGAAGGCCTAAAGGTAGAGAGAAAACCTTCACCCAGTGAGGGAGAGTTGAACCGTTGACCTCCTTATGAGCTGCAAGACCCCTGGCCAACCCGGCTAACCCGTTGGCTCGCGGGTTTGGTGTTTCTGGTTTAAAGCTACAACCTTGTGGTTGGTTTTGTGCAGATTCTTCATTGGTTTACTATTAGGGATATAGCATTTATGACCTGTCTATGAAGTGTGCTGGACGATAGCTTGTATAAGGATTTTGTGGGCTTTACAATCCTGAATTTAATTTGCTTTGTTGGGGTTTTGGCTGCTTCTGAATATACATTTAAGTCTTGTTAGTTTAGATTTAAATGTGTACTAATCTTTAACGATTGGATGTAGTAATCTAGATTCTTAACTGCTTGAACTGGATTCAATGGCCTTGATGGTGACTTTTGTGCTTTTGTTTCAATGTTAGTGCTTATTAGTTTAAGGGCTTAGTTTGTAGAAGTGCTTTAATATTCTAGGAAGACGAACTTTTTGCCCCTTAGCCATTTGCTAACAGGAGTTGAATCTATCTAGACTTGCAACGTAAATGTATGCCTTGAATTTCACAGTTCCATGTCTTTTGCAGTCCTTCCGTTCCTTTAATGTTAGTCTATTTTGGGAATTCAACTTTTTAAGGAAACATGTAATGATTTCACTTAGATCGAATACGAAGGTATCATTTCGTTTATTGCCCATGATTTTAACTCATTTGGAATGCACTCGTGGACATCTATGAGGACAGTTTTGGAAACCCACTGATTATGCTTTTGAATTTCAAGGACCAACATTTTGGAACATTCCAAAATGGAACAGTGGATCAACAATTATTAACTGAGGGAGTATTATCTAGGTATAAGTTTTGCGTGTGAATTCAATAATTGTCGGGGATGAGTAATTTTAGAGAAAGAATTATTCCACATCGGTAGCAAACTCTAACTTAAATTAGAATCTTACCAAGAAGAAAGTTTGCTAATTTATATTCTGGAGAGAGTCAGTAGACAAACAATTTCCAGTGTTAAGGTAATCCAAAGAGGCATCTAAGTCCCTTGGATCACTCATTTTTTGAAAGCTAAAACTTATTACTTATGATTCTTTCAAAGTACATCAGTCAATTACTCTGAAGGTTTGGTCCATCACCATTCGTTATACTAACTGGTTCTTCTTTTAGAGATTTCCCCCCAAAAGAATTTCCTTCGTTGTCTCGCAAACTCATAACATGCTTATGCATCTTGAAGATCATCAAGTCTCCCAAAGCATTGATAATTTAAAAGGTTTTATCACGTTCTCCCAATTGATTTGAAAGTTCCAACTGCATGTTAATTCTTAATTTGTCCAAAAACACTGGGACTCTTACAAATACTTTAGGAGTCTTACAAATAGCTGTTCTTATGTCTAATTATTGTTGTTACTAATTACAAGATAAAACTATATTGTCAAGGTAAGGAGAACATTTTATGTATAGGACGAGAGTTTCATGCTAGTTATTTGGCAAAATCAAGTTTGTATACATACTTGTTGAGGAAATATTCAGCAACATGTATCCAATACACTTACGAAGTGTCACTTGGCCATGAAGGGTACTTGTAGGCATTTGGAAGAGTTTATGTAAGATGGGTCCTATACTTCATGAGTTACTTTCGCAATTATTAAACTTTAGTCTTCAATGAGGACCATTTTTGGGTCATATTACATCCAGAATGGTGGAGGACCTTGAAGAATAATCTTATGGATATTCAGTTGATATGAAAAATATTTTAATTGCTCTCAGTACCGGGAAAAAAAAAAAACACTTTGCAAATGGAGTTGTATGAATTCAATTCCTTTTTGACAGCCAGAACATTTTCCATGTTAATGCATACTAGTACCGGGAATAGGAAGCAGAGGAGCTGTAAATTGGCTGTCAGAAATCTTCATTCTTCAGTCAATTTTGGTGGTTTTGGCCCTTTCAAGGTGTCTTGTATTTGCATCTTACCATACCTGTCTCGTTTGGTGTCTACTAGTCATCTTGAAGGGCCTATTCTGTTAATTGTTGATGGTGAATGTAATTAGCTGCTTGCTCTTTTAAGTTTCTTTCCGTTGTGCTGACATATGCTCGCATATTAAACCCTTGTACCTGATTTGGTGGTTCCATAATATAGATATCAATTGCCTGATGACATGTGAAACAACATGGAAAGAGGGGATCCTATTCCCATTGTTTATTTACAAGGACCCTGCCATTTATTTTTTAGATGATTCAGAAGGAGGAAAACAACTTTAAACTCCCATTGAGATTTCTCAAAGTTTAATGAAATCATTTCTTGGACAAAGTTAGTTCCATTCTTTTTCAATTCATGGGTGGAGTTAAATCTCGTTCAAAGGCTATTTTCAGTTGACGCTTTGGCCTGCAAAGTAAATACATGGCAAAAGGGGGATTAAGACTCTACGATGTTATTCACAACATCAAGTCATCAAACTTGGTCTCATTAAACATTTTCACCATTCCCTTTCGAGCACAGTATAGACATTGTCAAGTACGATTCTAGTTTTCCACACAAAGAGAGAAAATACTCATGGTATGCTCGTTTTTATGATCTTCATGAAGTAATGCTCGTGAGTTCGTAGAATTGGAAGAGATGCAAGTACAACAGGCATTGCTCTAAATTTGGAATCAAATCATAATGACGTTTGGATTGTAACCATCTCATCACTTATGATTTAGGCTTGTCAAGTCATGGGACATGAAGAAGTATAGATCTGGGAGCCCAAGAAGAAGAGTTGCGAAGGAGACAAAGGCTTTGTTCAAGATAATGTCCTATCAAGGTTCAATGGGTAAAGCTCAGCCTATTAACCAATAGGCCTTAAGGGTGTAAGTTTGAAGGGCAGCCACTTTCTGTATATAAGACCAAAGGTTGGGTTTGTACCCAATTTTTCAATCCTAGACCCCTTCAGTGGAGAATAAACATGGTGTATCTTTTGCAATCAAACACAAAGAAGTATAGAGAATAAGTTCCCTATGTATATGCATGTTATACGGTCTTGGGTATAACTCAACCCCAAAAGCTAGCTATTGAAGTGAGAGTACCCTCACGCTTATATACTTCATATTACTTTCGTACCTAGACTATGTGGGATTTCGCTTCACACCCTCCTTCACGCGCAACATGCTCACTCAGTAGCACTTGCCGCATGCAGGCCAAAGACACGTACCCTAACCATCTTTGTTACCTAGCTCTGATACCATATTAAGTTGTCTGTTGTCCCAAAAGCTTAAGCTTTTAGGAAGTATATCAAGCTATACAACACCCTTCCTCACGTGCAACCCCGTCTTGTACGTGGAAATGCAAATTTAACATAGATAGAGGGAAACAGAATACAGAGGGGAGAAGCAAAATGCAAAGGGGGAACAAATGCAAACAAAGGGACTTGAACCCAACACCTCTCTCAACTTGTGCTCTGATACCGTGTTACACGGTCTTGGGTAGAACTCAACCCCAAAAGCTAGCTATTGAAATGACTGTATCCTCATGCTTGTATACTTTATATTACTTTTGTACCCAATTTTGTACCCATGCGATGTGGGACTTCATTTCACAGAACCCACCTCTAGGTGTATATAGCTTCACAGAGAACATTCTAGTAATACATTGTAGTCTTAATATTTCCATCACCCATCATTGGGGGATGGCGTCCTCACATTCTGCCCCACTTTATTACGGGACGTCATTGTTACACCCTATGGCCTACTAATGTCCCCGACTTGCCAATGTGGAATATCAGCTTACACGCGACCACAAAGTAGCCTTGCGCAAGCGCATGGTACAGTACCCCTTGGCTTCAACCCCTCTTGGAAGCCTTGGGTCCTTTACTTCATTGCCGTAAATCCGTACACAGGACCAGGATAGGCTCTGGTACCATTTGTGATGACCCATTGCTTGTTGGATTCATGACTGTGAAAGTGGGCATACCAACTTTGCCCAAAAGCCAGAGTTAGTTGTAGCAAGACTATATGTAACTTTAATATTGTTGTGGTGTCCTCATTGGGCAACATTCTTAATTAGTAGCTCGGATTCTTCCTTGCTTTAATATGGATGGTCCATAGGTCCCAATAATGTCCCCCGATTGGCCACAGAGCATCCCATACACGAGCACTGGGTACATTTCCCCTGTTTTTTTCTTCCTCTTCTCCTCTAGGACATAGCTACGGGGCCCTTCAATGGGTCTGGTATATGTCCAGCCATCCAGGTATCACTTGTAAGTTGTAACAACTTGGCTTGCTTGCCAGTAGGCAGTAACCTTTAAAAGTGGCAAACCCATTGGGTGTAACTCTCTCCCTAAGGCAAAATAGTTGGCTTTTTTATTTGTCCAACTAAGGTGGTTGTTCGTAGTTATCTTGAAATCCTAGCAACCTTCGATAATCCTATTCCGACTCTAGTTGCCATGTAAAGTCAAAGCCTGAATCAATTCCATGTCATTTCCCACTGACTGACGTAGAAATCTGTGGATCTTTCAAAAATTTGGCCCTAAATGGTTGTTAGACATGTCAATTTGCCACCATCTCTTGAAGATATTGACAGAAAACACTTCCATTGAGTTCTTAGTATTTTGATCCTGATACATCAATATACAGAAGTTCAATTGAAATTAAGTAAAATTAGATAATATAAAGAATACAATAAGGACTAGGAAGGGCGACATATAAAAGACCACAATTTGAATGGAAACGAACTCCAATTAAGGAAAGAAAAACTAGCACAGACCACACCTTTAGATTAAGACAAAAGGCAACTTTAACCTCTACTTTAATGCCATTGTAATGAGTGAGGTTAGTGTCCTAACAAAATATTGAAAGCAAATAAATGAAACATGTAAAAGATATATACTTAATATTGTGACCGCTTGAGCTGATCCTAACTGAAAGAATAGCTTGGCTTTTCTATGGTATGGCTTGGAAGCTAGGCTTCAACTAAGACTAGGCATTTAAGCATGAAACATGCTTCAATATTTGATTATAAGATATTAAGTGAAAATACGTCGTCATTTCTGTTGCCATATGTATTGGGCTTCAATATTTTGTTATCAAAAAAAAAAAATTCATGAAACTATTTCGTCTACTTATATTGGATTGATGTACTTCTAGATGCATGGATTCAAAAGGTCGGATAGGAGTCTATTTAATTTTTTTATTCGAATGTGTTCAGAACTTAGTAGCATGAAGCGGGGGCGGGAGCGGAGGCACCTAGAAGCTCCTAAGGTTGGGAGCGCCTAAGGAGCGTATATAGATTATATAAAAATATGTTTATACAATACTTAACCATTAAAGGAAAGTGATACTTACTGAAATTTTTCCCAATCTTAAAGTGTAATTATTGGAAGTTATATATTCTTAATTTGCAAAACTTCTTGACTAATATGATTCTCATATTCTTATTTCCACAATGGCATAACTCCCGTAAAAGTAAGAGAATAATTGCCTTAACGGCCCGATAAGCTCCCATCTTAGTTAGGAGCGAGCTCCCGTCAAGCTCCCATCTTGGGAGCGCCGATTCGAGCTCCCGTCTAGGGGGCGCACCCATTTTGGAAGGATCCTGCAACTAAGGTTCAGAAATGGAGATTCCTTTCGACTAACTTGTGCAAGACAAAGTCACATTGCCAAGCCAAGTAAAATATCATTCCCACATCCCTTGCTCGTGATTAGGAAACTCACTTTCTTGGGTTATTCAAGAGAGAAAAAAGAACGTTAGGTCCTGCCTTACGATACTAACCTCGTTTGGGTATATGTTTTTGCTTGATTAACCTTTTAGAATTATGCAAGGAATTTCACCAAGTGATGCCAATGAGTTTCCCATTAGTATGATACCCTATCCTAATCCTGCTCTCTTTCCATCTAATTGGGGCCTCATTAAGTGGATTTTGTTCTATAAGGTACAATTTTTTGCAAGAGAGAAATTAGATATTCTATTATAAACAAGTGAAATGTGAACGCAAACTAAACATACTTAAATATTAAGTATTCTTGCTATGCTTTTACAAGGACATAAGATTTTCCCAAAAAGTTGACAAAATTGACGAAAGAAAAGGAAAAGTCTCATCAAGCCAAAGCGAATGAGTCAGTAAGCATTTTCCCCAAGAAGAAATCAGACTATCCAATTTCTAAAAGATAAGTTATTCTTGTCCATCACCCCACCATGAAGCATTTGAGACGAAACAAATCATCGATGACACTTATAACACACTCATATCATGCAGCTTATTAATCAATTACAATTTGTAACAGTATTTCTACGAGAAGATTGTATGTGGAAAGAGATTTTGTCATTGGTTGAAAATTCATCTCCACGTAAAGTTAGATGATAGAATAATAAACTGTACCTCTTGGCATCAATATTTACGATGTACATGTTTGATTCATTAAGGCCAAATGTTATTGTCACTCGACGTGTAGGTCTTGGGTTCAAACTCCATTTCCGTGAACTTGGGGGCCAATCTCCTTTTGGCTCACGAAAAGCTTTGCAAGCCTCCATTATGTTTTGGGAGGACTACACCCCATTGAAATTGTCTACCATGAGACTGAACAAAACCAACTTGTCTACTTCTCCGAGCATGTCCAGATTGTTGCTCAGTCGGAACTTATTGGGCAAGAACTTCACCAAGTCGGGAGTCAGGACCATTATAGTTATAGTCGTTATTTATTGAGGCTTCAATCGGTGGCTCCACTGTTATTAATTCATCAACTTCCTTGAACTTCGGCTGGCCTCATTTCCCATACACGGTTTTGTAACTTTTCGTAGACTTGAGTTTGTAAAAGTTGTTGACGCCTAGTCATCGCGACTACCTTTGTGAGGAGGTACCCTTTCTCTGGATACCTGCATAGTTGTAAGAGGTGCGCCTAGGCGCATCAAGGCTCTCTCTTGGTGCCTGGAGGGGGTCCAGGCGAAGGCGCGCGCCTTTGGAAAATGCAGAAGCCCGCATCAGTTATCCATGGAAATCCTTCACCTAACCAAGCGACTCAAAAGCTTAAGCTCACATGTACCACGTAACTAGTGGGTCTCTACTTATATATCCAATAGTCCATTGGTAACCCACTGATGTGGGACTACCTCCTAAGATAGGATGTCACACTCACACTTTAGTAAACCACGTCGATCTCTCATCTCTCAATCGAACGACTCAAACTAAATGATCTCTCTCAACCTCTGTTGCAAATATTGGATGCTTGTCTTTTATTGAATGTGACGTATTAGTCCTTCTCTATTCAAGAATTGTTGACTATTTACCGTTTGGTAGATGATTTTATTGATTTTTATGTGGTACACTTTCTGAACTTCATTGTCTTGATGTTTATTTTGAAAAAATTGGCGTGTGCTATTTTTTCTAGCCTAAGTGCGCCTCGCCTTGTGCTTTGTCCCTCGGTGCACCTCTCGCTCATAATAACTATGGTCACAAGTATTAGGTAAGTCAAGGCATTGTTAGCGGGAGTTGAACACAAGATCCCCGAGTTTATGGTTTGTCCCAGGAACGATCTTAAACTACTTGGCTACTCCGGTGGGTTAAGTGATGTTGATTTGAACTGAGTAATAAGAAACAAATGGAGAAAAGGTCGTGGGGTACTGTTTTAGATTAATCAGTTGCCTATTGAGTATTATCCCCTCTACCTTGAAGTTAAGACCGCAGTGCGCAATTTGTCTGCTCACTTATTTGGTAGATCAAGGAGTTTTTCTTCATATTTGTTCTGCTTCGTATGGAAACTCATCAAGGGTGCTTGGTTGACAAGTGGCTATCATTCTTGGAGATGACTCTGTTAGCACCTTATATTGGTCTGAAAAAATGGTTGTGTGCCTGGTAGATGGCCTGCTTGATGCCAAGTTTCCTTCAACTTAATACTACATAGTCTTTGATTGTGAGCTTAAATGTGAAGTAGTACTTCCCAGTTTCCGCTTCTTTCATACCATCTCATTCCTTCTTCTTTTCTCTCTCTTTCAGAAGACACAAAACGTCCAGATAAGCCACCTCCAATTTTGACTATCCCTCCATTAAGTGAAAGGGGTAGAAGTGGGAAAATTCCGAGTCCAAGATCCGAGGATGAGATATTGTCGTCACCCCATTTGAAAGCCCTATTGTTTAGTGAGCTTAAGAATGCTACTAGAAACTTCCGCCCTGATGGTCTTCTTGGAGAAGGAGGGTTTGGATGTGTCTACAAAGGTTGGCTTGATGAGCAGGCTCTTACAGCGGCAAAGCCTGGATGTGGAATTGCAGTTGCTGTGAAGAAGCTTAAACCCCAAGGCTACCAGGGCCACAAGGAGTGGCTGGTGAGTTTCTCTCATAATCCACTTAACCCTGTTATATATTTTGCTTTACACACTTGCTCATATCTAGTTGGTTGCAGTCGGAAGTAGATCATCTTGGCCAGCTCCATCATCCGAATCTTGTAAAACTTATTGGCTACTGCTTGGAAGATGACAACCGGCTACTGGTATATGAGTTCATGGCCAGAGGGAGTTTGGAGAATCATCTATTTAAAAGTTAGTCATTGTTGTTTTTTTTTTTGTTTTTTGTTTTTTTTTTAATATTTTCATAGCTATTTCTTTAAAGAAAACTTTGATAGCCACCAGAGTAAATGCTCATAATCCAGTTTTCTGAGGCTAACTATAGGCTATATATACAGTTGCAAAGTAACTAATATCATGATCACTATTTCTGCGACTGTGCCTTAATTCAGGGAGTGCGCAACCTCTTCCATGGGAAACAAGGGTTAAGGTTGCCATAGATGCTGCTCGAGGGCTCTCTTTTCTTCACAACTCTGAATCACAAGTTATATATCGTGATCTTAAAGCTTCAAATATCCTGCTAGATTCAGTATGTGGAATGAAAAACAAATGCTCTCTTTTAGCCCCTATAGTCATTGCTCTTTGTATCTCTGCAGTCATTGTTGGGTTATGTTTCATTGAATGAGTGTTCCAGCTCTTATTATGATTCTTTGCTTAATGCAGGAATTTAATGCTAAACTTTCGGACTTTGGATTGGCAAAAGCTGGCCCCACTGGGGATCAGACTCACGTATCTACTCAAGTCATGGGTACTCATGGTTATGCCGCCCCTGAGTACGTTGCTACAGGTTATTTCTTTGACTCTTAAACTATGTTATGTTTGGTAGGACTGTTATTGTTGCTAGGTGTTGGTGGTCAAATGGTTGTGAAAGATTAGATTTCTTTGTTCTTGTTTAACATTTGATATGCAGTTGAATATTTTTATGCATCACAGAATAGGAACTAGGACACTATTCTAAATCCCTAACACATAGACCCATACAATCAGACTCGGGCGTTTGGTGGACAGAAATTTGCAACGCGAGTTAATACTTTTGACAAACATGATCGATGTTATTTGCAGAGGAAATTCTTAAGGTAGAAGGGCTTGAATGCCTGTTGAACAAAAATAAATATTTAGGACCATTACTAGTTACCTTTTATTATCGTCATATGTATGTCCTTAATATGCATGCCCTTCCAAAAGGAAAGCTCGTCTTTTGCTATTTAGTTCCATTACCCCGTTGTTGTTGGCAAGTTCTGTTACGTAGAGTCTTGTGGTTAAAAATGAGCTAGCCAGTCTGGTTAAAAGTTTAATCGAATTTCATGCAGAAATGATTGAATTGAGTAGTTACTTACCATCTAAAAAGAGAGAGAGAGAGAGTAGTTACTTACAATTATCTTTGCATATGACATAGTTGTTTTTTGTCTTGATTATAAGAGTTTGGATGCTCCCATATTTCTGTAGAGTTCCCAGCATTGTCTTGTCAAATAATTCACCATGAAACGAGAGTTCTTGTTCAAAACTATGTGGAAACACGAGATTAAAGTAACTGGTTCAAAACTATCAAATTTTGGTCATTGAAATCTATATTCTAATTGATTTTTCTGTCCACTTCTTCAAGACTTCAAACAAAAGATGCCACCTGGAGTTGATTCGAAACACCATGTGGTAAATAAATCCAGTAAGTTTATCCACGTCTCCAGTTTTACATACTCCTTGCCTGTGCAGTTGGGATCCCATTGCCTTGTTTCTTCTAGACAAAAGGAGATCCAAATCTTATTAGATATATTTCATCTGATATTGGCATTTACACTGTAAATCATTTTGTTGTCAGAGAAGATATTTTTTACATTAAGGAGGAGTTATGATTGCTGCACCATTCTTTGTTCTTGCAAGATTATACACTCTAGCGCTGGTATTTTGTAGCCATGGTAACCTATTTATTGTAATCAGATAAAGTAAAAAATTGTCTCTGTTGCAAAAAACCAAGGTTATTACGAGCTGAAAAGGCTGTGGAAAATTTACGTTGTAGGAATAACCTCTGTCAGCTCTAGAAACTTGCTTTGTACCATCGCAACCTCTATATGTGTGTGTGTGGATATATTGTGGTAGTCTGCTTATGCAAGTGCTTGAAAAATCTGTTAAATTACATAAGCATGTTACGATATCATGAAATCTAAGCACTATCTATGTGACAATATTAATCACAATCAAGGTTATTCCAAAGGTCAAAATTGATTTATGCCATCTGGATTCTGGACCATAAAATCAGGCATCATATCTGTGAGCATTTACTTGTAATAATGTACGGATGTAAAATAACTTAGCTCTAAGATCATCACAGCTCACCCATTATTCAGTCGTCATTGAACTCATTAACCATAGATTTTAGTGACTCTCCAATTTTATTTACCAGAATCCTGTTTGATTCCACATAATGTGCTATTATATAAACATCCACTAAGCTCTTTTATATTCACAACTACACTTATCCAAATGGTTTTTCCTGCTGGCAGGTCGGTTGACAGCAAAGTGCGATGTATATAGCTTTGGGGTGGTGTTGCTAGAGTTGCTTAGCGGGCGTCGTGCTGTTGATAAAGAAAAGGTTGATGTTGAGCAGAAGTTAGTGGACTGGGCGAAATCCCACTTGGATGACAAACGAAAGATATTCCGGCTTATGGACACCAAGTTGGGGGGTCAGTATCCTCGAAAAGGAGCTTTAATACTTGCAACACTGGGGATGAGCTGTGTAAACCTTGACTCCAGATCCCGGCCTCCAATGGATGAGGTTTTAAGAATTCTAGAGAAGATCCCATCTCTTAAATGTGTGTCCGTAGGTTCCCCTTGGGATAGACAAACGCTACCTAGTCCTGTTTCCAAATCACCAAGACAACTTGACCTTCCTTCACCGATTACCCCATACCCCCGTGAATCTCTGTTGCCATCCCCCATGATCCCCACAGGAACTATGATTATCGGGAGGTAGACTGTGAATCAGGTGCTAGAATCCTTTAGTTCTATGCAGCAAGTCTTTTTCTTAGTTTCTCAGGGTTAGAATACTTTTATCTTGCTTCGAACTTGAGTTGCATGGTCAAGTTGTTTGGTAACTTGTGGAAACGTCGAATCTGGCTGAGGAATGGAGGGCAATTGAAGTGTACATATGTGAATTGCCTTTTCATATGTCGGTATCGAGGCAAGTCTTGGGGAATGTGGATATAGACTCTTTTAACTTTATAAGGCAATGAGCATCAGAAATGTCACAGTTTCTTTCATCTGCTTTTCTTTCAGTACGAAATGGTTTCCTCACGGAAGCTTGTGACAGTGCGCTGTTATATGAGGTGCCTATGCTGTTTCAGAAGTGTATATTTCCCTACTAGCAGATATTAGTGTTAGTGCAAACCTGTGCCATCATTATGGTACAATAGTTTGATGGCAACCCAGCAAGCCTTGAGGTTTTAGATTCGAGAAACCTCTAAGGTGTTATCAAGGGAATAGACGGTGAAATTGATCTCTCAGAAATAAGTTGAAATGCGCATAAACTAGTCCGTATATCCGGGTGCTGTTAATAGACGGTAAAATTGGTCTCTTAGGAATTATTTTAAGGATGAATATATGGACCCGGTAATTGACAAAGGCCTGTCAAGGATGAGTGGAGGGCAATTGACTTCAAGTGTTAATGGACGGTAACTTGTGGAAACGCCGAAAATGAAATTTACTTTCTGTTTGTTTAATTGTAGAGGGAACTTATTAAAGAAATTTGTTATTGAGATATTTGCAAAAGCTTGGGTTTTTATGAGATAAGCCTGAAGAAAAACTAATCAAAAATCAAAATTACAGTCCTGGTTCTTACTGAATTTCTTGTGAACTACTATCGACTCCACATTTGGAAGGTTAGGTGCAAATTAAAGGAGGAAAAGGAAGGGTTTCATTAAGCAAATAGTAACTGCAAATCAACCAAATGTAGCAGACAACCGCGGTGTGTAACAGATTTTTGTGCTGGGATTACGATCCCATTGAGGGGGTGTTCCAACTTCAAAAAAAGAAGGTTTTGGAAAAAGGAAGGTAATTTCAAGCCCAAAAATTATATGTTTATACAAATAATTTTTCTACCAATATGAATCTTGTTTGATAGATTTCATTGAGATCTTTTATACGGTGCAAGAAAAATCAAAAAATTATTTTCATTTTCATTATATTTGAGTTTGAAAATTGAAGAAAAAAAACTTTTTAAAAATGAAGGTTAGTTGGAACACCACCTGAGTCCTATTTTGTTCACATCGTGATAGTTCATTGGTGCATAAAGAATGGTATCTACCAAAAAGGCTGCGACGGAGGGGATTTCCCTTAAATTTGTTTTGAGCCAAGCTTAGAACAAAAGAAATGAGTTTAGGTTAACTTTATCTTGTTTTCATAACGAAATGATTTTAAAAAAATTAGAATAAATTTTATGCATCGACCTGAACACGAATATCGGGCTTTAGTCTCGCAAAACAAAAAATCAGTACCTCACTACATGACTTAAAGTACAACACCATTGACTTCTAAATGGAGTGCATGAAGTACTAATTGTTCCGTACAGGATTATTAAATGAAACTTGAATTTTTTTGCTCTATTTGAAGTTACAAAATATACAAGATAAATTAGTATTTCATTGAGAAAATTTTACAATTAAGAATAGAAATCCAAATTCACCACTATTTATGATCTAAATATATTTGATATCCTTATAAGTAGCTAACTGAGAATTTAAAATTTCCCAAGGAAAACTATATGGGACCTCAACCGAGTAGAGAAAAAAAATTCCTTCTTCTTCTTGTTTTTTTTTAGGTTTCTAGATGGATTTATAAATTTTAGTGACCTTTTCCTTTTCTAGAGAATGGAAAGGGTGAGAAAAAGAAAATTATTTAGGGGGGTGTTTGGCAACTCCATTTTCCCATTTTTGCATTTCCATTCTCTCATTTTGGGTGTTTGGCACCCCATTATGAAAACTCATTCTGGGAGAATGGATTCATGGATTTTCATTTTAGAAGCAAAAATCCAAAATCCGGAGCTTTTCATATTTTTGCCTTTTCCCATTTTCTGGTCAATTACCAAAATACCCACTTCTCCTTCCTTTATTTATCAGTTTTGCCCCCCTCCTCTTATCCACTTGTTTCCTCTCCTGTTCACACCAGACGGCAAATCCACTTATTTCCCATTTTCTTTTCTTTTTTTTGCTTCAGTTCGTATGTACTGGGCGTGGTGTGTGTGTGTGTTTTTGCTTTAGTTGGTACTTTAATTTGTTTGCTAATATTAAGGGTTTATGTTTGTTTTATTGTTCTTTATATTATGAGATATGTGTTTGGCGTTAAATTAAAGTGGTGGAATTTCTTATTTCAAATATTACTTGTAACATGGTCTTATTATTTAAATTCTAAAATACCAAATAAAAAATATCGAATGTCTTCCTTACACCTCACATATGAAAATTAAAAAATGGAAAATATTAAATATTATAAAAAAATATTTTAACACAATAATGACGGCCAAAGGCAAAAAGAAAACAAAATTTGTACACCTTTTAAAACAATAATAAAGGCCAAGGGCAACTTGGTAAAAAATCAATCCATAATTCATTTACATTATTCATCTACCAAACACTATTACTGTTCCAAAATACATTATGCACATATCTTCCAAACACTCTTTCATTCTCCAAAACACATTCTGACCATAATCCAAAAAACTAAAAAGTAAGCTCCCAAACACCCCCTTGGTGCCTCAAGTGAACCGTTACGTGGTGTCTCAGGTTCTTTTTCAATAAACCATGCATTGATGTAAGACCCAAAACTAAGTGTATGAGTTTCACATCAATGTATAATAGAAGAGGGTCCTGGACATCACGTGGTGATATCAAGAGCGTTGAATAATACCTAAGAGAAGGAGCGTGGAAATTTGATTTTCTTCAAAGAGAAGAAAACATATAACTATTCTACACTCAGATTGTTGAATTCATATTGAAATAGACTGGACTTATAGCTTTCTTCGTAGGATTTCGGGTTGGTTTTGTGCAGTGAGCTACGCACCTCCGAGTCGTTAGATCGTGCATTCGACGGCTCAGATTTCATTTTGGCAACCAACGATCGAGAGCTGTTTATTGCCGAGATGAGATTTAAGCTATCGGATGCATGATCCAACGGCTCGGAGGTGCGCAGTACGGTGATGCGCATACCACTGCACAACACCATCTCCCAAATTTTCTTCATAGTAAATGTTGCAATATTTGAAAATACAACACACGGGCCTTCCTATAAGGGCGTTCGCACTGTGTTAAAGTGCAGACATCTCCTTTCCTGATCGAATTTCGATAATCCAAGCCGTTCAATGTGTTCAGAACGTGATTTTTAGAGTATTGAAGGAAATCGGGAAAAAAAATTACTGGAAAGAGCTCCATCCAAGTAGTTTTTTGAACCGTTTAATGAAAACTACTCGAATGAAGCCCTTACCAGTCTTTTTTTTTTTTGTTGATTTTTCTCAAGAACCCTTAAAATCACGTATTGATCACATTGAGCGGCTCAAATCATCGAAATTCGATCGAAAATGAGGAGGTCCGCATTTTGTTGAATGCGAACGCACTTATCGAAAGGGAACCGTACAACAACATATGCAAGATTTGGAGTCCTTTAACTCTACGGCTATATTTTCTTTGAAAAAGAGTAATGATACCTTTAACATAACACTATTAAACAAGCCGGTGATGATCTCACTTTCGAGAGAGTGTGAAGCTGGATAGACCTTCTTTTTTTTTTTTTTTTATGTCAGAAAGCCCCAAAACTTGCTATCTTTATGGAGTAGCAGACAATTACACTTTTCTTTTTCGGTCTTGCTATTGTCAGCCCACTGGGTTAACGATAAACACATTAAAAGACAAAAAAAAACGTATTTCTGTGCATTTTTTATATCCTTTACTACACATTTACACGCTTACTATCGTCAGCCCATTGGGCTGATTTCAGAATTTTCCTTTTCTTTTTCTAAAGAGACGTAAAGGATTAAATGAATAAAAATCATTAATATTCTATCCTCTTCCCCATTTATGTAAACTGGCGGTCGGGGACTCGCAATGAGATATTTTAAATGATAAAAAAAAATAAAAAATTATTTTCATAAATATATTATTTTTAAGTTTAAAAATTATAAACAAGTAATTATTTTTAAAAAACCCTTAGTATTGATTGGTTATTGCACTCCCATCTTCTAATTTGCTTGCATCTTTTTGGGCTTCTTAGAGTTCAAATATCTTCTCATGAGCAAGGGCCACATAAAATAGTGTCATGCCATTAATTTATTCCAATACATAACAGGTTTGTGTCTCCTTTTTTGTAAGCTCCATCACAAAAGTGATTTTCAACATTGTTCTAATCAAAATCCAAGTTTTATATCCAATTTTATTATAAGTGATTAACCTTAGTATGAAATAGTAAAATTACTAAAACTCAACTACTCATCGATCCCTAAAAAAAATACCCACTCCCGCTCCCCAAATATTTTCACTTGCACTTCTACTCAGTAAGTCTATTATTTTTAAGTTTAAAAATTATAAATAAATATTTATTTTTTAACAACCTTTAGGAAGACAACCTTAATTCTACCGACAAGTAAAGATGATGGTCAAACGAACCGGCGTCGTCCTCTGTGAGAACCAATTAGAATTTGTTTATTTATTTTTTGATCTTAACCAATTAGTAAGAAAGCAGTAAAAGTCTATGGATACAGATTTTGTGCATGGGGCCCACTAAGGGTTTGGCACAAATGATTCAAGCCGTTCACTTAATGTAAAATATTTTTTCAAGCGCTCTCGCAAAAATTCAGCTCAATCCGATACTTATAGATGTTCGATCCAATCATCTAACTTTTTCATATCCTGAAATCTAAATGAAAAATTAGATAATTTGATTGAACACCTATAAATACTAAATTGAGCTGAATTTATGAGAGAGCCCTTGAAAAAATATTTTACATTTAATGATCGGCTCGAATCATTTTTGTGAGACTCATAGAGTGCTCCAAAAAAGATCTGTGCACAAAATCTGTACCAATTTGCTATACCCATTACTGGTAAGAAAAGAACAAATACCTCCTCTTCTCAACGCGAGGAACAATAAGTGAAGCGTCAACGATCAGAGCAGAAAGGAGCTCCATCATAAGCCGATGCCCAGTGCCGTCAAATTTCAGGTTCGCTCTTAAGTATATCTCTTCCCTACTACAAATTACTTGTTATTGACATTCACATCCGTGGCATCCATACAATCTCTGTTCTAATTTTTGCCTTGTGTAGCTCTCTTTTCCTACATTAATCAATAACTTCGTACACTCCATGTTTAGGCCATTCAGTAGATTTTTTTGCTACCCATTGACTAATTTTATGATTGATCAAACCAATTTGTCTTTTTGGGACGTGGGTCGATCCTGTTTATTTGAGACTTGGGCTATATAGTTGTATCACTGTGTCATTTCATGGTCCTATTTGCCAAGTTGTAGGGTTTTAGGTCTGTTGGGCATTGCCTATATAAAAGAATGAAAATTGTGCTGGGTCATGCAGATTTTTGGGTAACTAGTTAAAACTTTTGGGATGGTGTTGGTGCTGGCCTTGGGGGATCTTCACATACCCCACAGGGCACCTGATCTGCCTCCTAAGTTCAAGTCAATGCTTGTTCCAGGGAAGATCCAACACATCATTTGTACTGGGAATCTATGTATCAAGGTGAACACTGCTTCTGCTTAATGGGTTTTTTGTCTTTTACTTTTTGTGTAGGTTCAGTTGAATTACTTGTTTTGGTTTGTCTGGTTTTTACTGACCTTTCCTTCTTCGGTTCTTTGTTACTTACTGGGTATCTTTGTAGATGGCCGGGTAATAGCGTCCCTCGTGCATCGCTAATTGCAAGTGGATAGTTGATTTTTAGTCACTAAACCATTTTAAAGTGTTCAAAGTCATTTTATTGTACTACTAGTTTATGCTCTCAATCTCTAAGTCTGGCAACTAACGTTTGTTTTGAAACGCTTGTCCGAATTCAACGACTTAACTTGGTCAGAGCATCCACACCAATGAATGCCATTTTTTCGTTGCCATTCTCATTTTTAGCCAATGAATAGTGTCATTTTGCCAAAAAATGGAAAGGGTGCTACACCTATGCATGCCATTTTGCCTTTGCCATTCTCATTTCACACTCTCTCTCAATCAAAAATGGTAACTTTGCCATATATTTTGCCAAATTTGAAAAAATGTTGAGTTTGAGGGCGTGGGGTGCTATTTGTCGTTTCTTTTGCCATTTTTGAGAAATGGCAACAAATTTTGCCAAATTTAGTAACCAATGTGGTTGCTCTTACCTAGGAAACTCCCAATCCTAGAAATGGCGATATTGATTGTGAGGTCAGTGGCTTTGACCAAAGGCTTCATTGCGGGCTTTTATCAAAAAATAATTGCATTTTTTCTTGGTATATGATCAGTACCGTATCACTCAAATCAATAATTATAAAAAAAAAAAAAAAAAGGTAAGATAAAAAACACTAGAATATATGATGGAGTGAATAAAAATGTTCAAATTCAAGTGAAATACTACCCCCCACGGCCCCACCTATTTTTTTTATCTCGCTCCATTTGGCCGATATCAAGCTAATAATCAGCAATTAGTACTTTCTACATTCCCCTTTACTCCATTTAAAAGTCCCTAAACAAGTATATGAATGAGATGAGGGTGTTGTGGTAAATCTTTTAAAATCGACGCGTTGCTTAAATGTTGTGCATGTTCAATCCTTCCATTCAATGTCTAAGGTAGTAATAGAAAAGTGAGGGCTAGGATAAACATACTTTGATAAACATACCAATCAAAAGAAACGAAAACAAAGAGAAAGAAGGGAAGGTTTTTTTTTTTAAGATATATAGAAGAGAGGTTCATAGAAATGCATGTTCGAGTAAGAAATACTAGACTTGATTATTTAATTTCACAAGAGGCCTCTAACTATGCCATCAAGTGTGAAATCGATTTAACCCATTTACTGTGGCGGAGAGAACTGGGGACAGTACTACAGCACTTACATATTTCTTTTGAAGGTAGCTCTCAGATTCTAATATCCACTGGATTAATGTGGGTTTTTTTTTTTTTTTTTTTGTAGATTTAGTAACATATCTTAACTTGATTATCGGTGACTATGGGATACTTAATAGGCTTGATTGTGGGATATTTATGTCACCTCTAAATGCATATAACTATTGTTGCATATGTATTGTATATTTAAGCATTACTACTATATAGAAAAAGAGAGGAATTTTGATTATTTATGAAAATGGTGGTAGTTGAGTTCTATCTTTCCTGTCCTGATTGGAGTTGAAACTCAAACAAAATCTGGTTGAGTAGCACAGGACATTATGATCCTCCAGTCTTGATGATTCTGACAACTTTGCTTGATTCTATCTCGCGATCGGGAAACAGGTGGTAATTCCGATTTGGTTTAAATCTGATTTTACATTTGGTTTTATTACCTAGGGATGGGATTATGTAAGGACTACCTGTACTGCTTTCTATACTCCTTACCCTGTTATCCAATGGTTTTGATTCTGATAGAATTTTGGAGTGTATAGGATTTCTATCTTGGTTTAGCTAGATTCATATGTCTTTCTGTACTTGAAATCCTCAGATTTCTCGTCTAATGGTCTTTTTGTTCTTTATCTTGGCCTTGCAATAACAAAGGGCAAGATGGCAAAACGAAGGGTTGAAAAAATGGAGAGAGAGAGAGAGAGAGAGAGAGAGAGAGAGAGAGAGAGGACTCTCCTTTTGGGTGGTTGTAAACACAGCATTGCAGTCCTTGTGGGCGCTTATTTTTTTAACTTTGGAAATAAGTGAAGAATTGGTGACGAAACTAACTCGCGTTAGCTTAGTTGACCAAGATTCTTCGTCCTCACTAAGAAAGGAAGGGTTTCAAGTCTTGCCACAGAGAAGATTCCCCTCCCGAGGTTACGACGTCTAATGTTCCAAAAAAAAAAAAAAAATTCCGAAGGATGGGTGATGAAAAGGGCATAGTCTCATTGATGTGTAGAGCACTATCTTTAATGTGGGCGTTTCCCTTATTTATCCTCTCTTTACAATATTTGTTATGCCTAGGTGATCCCTGTCCTTCTTTTCCTTATATTTGGCCATGGATAAGTTGCTGAACTTTCCAGAGTTCTCTGCCCATAAACATTCCATTAATGGCCATATTTCATGCCATGTTGTTACCCATTTGTTTCTTCATGGGAACTGATGGCTTAGTTATGCACTATTTTGAGGTTGCTTTCGCAGAACTGTGGATGGATTTAAAAGGTAGTAAGTGGTTGAGCTCTATTCATTAAACTACTTGAACTCCTCTTTTTAGGATTGAAGTTCCCCATTGACTAGGTTCATGATTGGTTATGGTTGATGTTAGCACTAAGGGGAAAGGTAGACCAAAATCGACTTTAGAGGTGGTAGTTTAGTTCAAAAACACCTAGGTTTCTTGGATATCATGGAACACGATGCCCTCGACAAAACTCAATAGAGACAATAGTGTGAAGCAAAGTCCCACATCAACTGAGTAATATGAAGTATATAAGCGTGAGGGCACCCTCACTTCAAAAGCTAGCTTTTGGGGTTGAAATCTACCCAAGACCGTGTGACATGGCATCAAAGCTAGGTACGAGAGATGGGTAGGGTGCGTGTCTCTGGCTTTCACGCGGCACGTCCTGCCGAGTGAGCACGTTGTTTGCGAGGGAGGGTGTGAAGCCAAGTTCCACATCGCCTGGGTGTCAAATTAATATGAAGTATGTACGCATGAGGGCATTCTCACTTCAATAGCTAGCTTTTGGGGTTGAGTTCTACCCAAGACCATGTAACATGGTATCAACGCTAGGTATCAGAGATGGGTAGGGTGCGTGTCTATGGCCTGCACGCAGCAGGTGCTGCCGAGTGAGCACGCTGCGTGTGAGGGAGGATGTGAAGCGAAGCCCTACATCGCCTGGGCACCAAAGTAATAATATGAAGTATATAAGCGTGAGGGCACTCTCACTTCAGTAGCTAGCTTTTGGGGTTGAGTTCTACCCAAGACCGTGTAACAAATAGATTTATGCAGCCGACCCCTATTGATTGGACTTAAGGCTCGGTTTGGTTTGGCTAGTCTTGTCAGAGCAATCATTACATGATTTATGAATTCTGCTGATGGATACAATATATCCACGAACTAGGTAGTGGTTCTTTCCTTTGCTTGTGCAATCTGTCACATCCTCAATAAGATATTCATTCTTTTGGGCCTAATCAAAAAATAATTAAGTAATCGTTTAGGATCCGTTTATTTTCTTCGTAGAAGTGTTTTGTTTGTTTGTCGACAGCCTCAACTTACATCCTTGAAGTTATTTCAGTTGTATTCTAGGTCCCCTGTATTCCTCCCTTTCATGGAATATTTGATATGAAAGCATAATTTTCTTGAAGGTATCGAATATAAAAACTGGGGATTTCTCCCTATTCGAACTAGACAAAATCTAGTAAAATAAGTTTGCCTAAAGACTTTGTCTGAGCTTATATGTTAGTCAAGATGTGCTATGTAACATCTCCCTGATGTAGTTCTTCTGAACTGAAGTACCTCCCATACTTTATCTGTTTCAAGCATCCCCTGTTGAGCCTTCAACAGTCTGATCGTATTCCTATTTCAAATATCCTAAACATGACATTATTTAATCAGTTAACTTTTGTGGGCATATATAAAACTGGATGAGTTTTCTTAATAGCTTATCGGACATAGTGAAGCTGTACTCTTTCATGTAGGTTCGATGCACCGTCGATTTATAGTGGTTGCATTTTTAATGCTAATCCATTTTTATTTTGCGGAACCTGGAATTCCGGAAAGCTGATTATTCAACTGATTCTCTCTTGCAGGAGGTTCATGACTACTTGAAGACTATTTGTCCTGATCTGCATATTACTCAAGGCGAGTATGACGAGGAGACACGTTACCCAGAGACCAAAACGCTTACAATTGGTCAATTCAAGCTTGGAGTATGCCATGGTCATCAGGTTTGATTCTCGTCTCTTTCTCTTATCTTGAATTAAAGATAACAAATAAGAACTTTAGGTTCTTTTGAGCGGCTGATGTTCTAGTGGGTTTTCACTGTAGTCTTCGTCATTCTATACACAGGCTTTTGGCCGCCTCTAGCGAACGTCTTAACTTACTATTTCGATACTTAGGTTAGGTGTCACATCACTCAACGGCAACAAAGGCCAAATCTTGAATGATACAGTGTTACTAACTGATGTTCCTTTTATCTTCTCCACAATCTCTGTCGTGTCTCCAAAATGAACCATACCCTTGTTCTTATCCATGATTCGTTCATCATTGTTCAGTTTAAATGGCCAGCAGCCAACGTTCCAAACTGCAAAAAGAGTTCTAGCTTTCAATTAGTATTCATTGTCTTCTATTCTTATCAGTTTATAGCAGGCAGTATTTGTAGAACTTTCATTTTGCGTGTGGTAGAATTTCTATGATCGAAATTTGGAAACTGATTGTATTATGTATATTGTGTACTATTCATAGTTTCATACTTACACATATGAAGAGATGTTTTAGGTAGGTCATATTGTTTAGTCATCCCATGCCATGCCTGTGTCCACTTGGTAGGAAATCACATAGGTGTTAGGAGGTCCAAGTGTGGGTTTATCGTAATCAATTGCGCAACAAATATGTTTTCCTTGGGTTGGTTTTACATTTCTGTTTGATGTCATATGTATCTGCTCCAGAGATTAACTTCTCTCTTTCCTATTTACCGGCTGAAGGTTATCCCATGGGGGGACTTGGACTCACTGGCAATGCTTCAGAGGCAGTTGGATGTTGACATTCTCGTAACTGGTCACACCCATCAGTTCACGGCTTACAAACATGAAGCGGGTGTTGTGATAAATCCAGGGTCAGCAACTGGTGCTTACAGCAGTGTTACTTGTGACGTCAACCCTAGCTTTGTGCTCATGGACATTGATGCAACACGGGTAGTGGTCTATGTTTATGAACTCGTCGATGGAGAAGTGAAGGTCGACAAGATTGACTTCAAGAAGACAACAGCAATGACTGCACATTGACCGCAAAGATCTTTGTTTTGATTGTTTGGACTTTTTCTGTGGCTCCTTTTAGGAGATTGATCAGTTTGTGAGGCATTTGTGTACCGCGAGTATTCTGGGACTGTGTTTTCGTGTAATATTTTCTTTTTTCTGGTGATGTAAATCTTTAGTTATGGGCCCAGGAGGTAATTTTGAAAGGGAAACGTTTTTGAAGGGGAAAATGATGAGGCCGATAAATGGTTCTCTCTCGCTCGCTCTGGGGGTTTGCTTGTATATGGGGTTACAAACGAACCGAACTGTTCACGAGCAGCTCGAGGCTCGGCTTGGCTTAGTGTGTTTTGTAAACGAGCAGAGCTCGAGTTAGTCGTAGCTCAACTCGTTTATAAAGGCTCATTTGTTACTGGAATTGAGTTTGAGTTCTCAAATACCAATCAAGCTTGAATATTTGGGCTCGATTAAAGTTCCAGTTCACTGAATTTCCAACGAGCCAAGAGTAAACAACCCTGAAACATGGCTCCGCTTGGCTTTGTTTGCACCCAAAAGTTGTTCGTGAGGTAGTTTTCTACTAGCGTGCTATAGGAACCAACGAATGGCAATGAAAAGGAAAGTTAAAACACCAATTTTGGATTCGAGGAAGGAGGTACTCTATTTTGCTGCTTTCGAAACAGTACATCAAACGACCTTTAGGGGTGGGCAATGTCTAATTAGTAATTACCCATATGGATATCGTACTAATGCCAATTATTGTCTTTCCCACCCTTGCTTTTATCAACCAGAAAAAATTTGACTGGCAAAAAAATTTCATTAACGCAGATAAAATATGAAATTTGTACAATATGAAAAGAACATTATTCTTGCCACTTGTCCTGTTCACATTGCTTCTCGTAAAAGGTGTCTCAGTAAAAATATTAGTATTAGATAGATACCAAAACTATATTCCCTGCAAAAATTCAAAAAATTTGTTACCAGCTCATTTTCTTTTGGGAAATATGGTTAGACTTTATCTCACATCATCGCTCATCTAAGGCACTCAAGCTTAGTTAATATATTCTAGAAACTATTCCATGTATTACCTATTACTCTCTCCGTTCTTTTTTAAGTGTTCTGTTTCGTAACTCTAACTTATTAAAAAGACATCATCATTACACATTTCACATCAATTTTTTCCTCCAATTTCCCTACTTACCCATCATCATTACATTTTTACTCACTAACTTTTTAAAATGAAATCTACTTTTAGGGACAAAATAGACAATGCACCAACTTTTACCCTCCTAACTTTACAAAATGGACACTTATTAAGGGACAGCCTAAAATAGAATACTGGACACAAAATAAGGGACGGAGGGATTAGTTCAGATTTGAACTCTCCAAAAAATCTAACAAATACAATCCTCGCAAATTATTTTCCTGATAAAAAGAACAAGACAAGAACTACTGAAGGAATTGGGCCTTGTTTGGTTGAGGTACACGTAGATATGTGTTTTGTAGTCGAGCCACGCGCTGTCTCGTTCCTCGAAAATAAGAGAAAATGCCAGGAACACAATTTTAAAACACAGGTTCTGTTTATTTGGGCGTAAAATATTTTCTGGTAAAATGTTTTATTTATTTTCCAGTGTTTGGTTGTGTAAAAATTAGGAAAATATTGTACATGTAAAACATTTTCCATCAATTGGATGAAAATGGCTTACCCTTAAATCTTTCGTAAGCTATTTTCCGAAATGAACTCACTGCAATTCTCACTGTTCAGTTTTTTCGATCGTTAGTCTTGACCCACGTTCAATTCCAATATTTCCATATCTCTCCACCATTGAAGCCCCCTCTCTATCTCTCTACACTATTTTGTCGATTTTTGAAAATATTTTCAAGTGCCAACTAAATACCGAAAAATAAAAGTTTGAAATTTATTTTCTGAAAAAACATTTTACATGGAAAACATTTTACATCGAAACAAACGGAGCCACAATTTCAAACACAACTGCGTCCAAAGCTGTTTGACGCACATGAACCCACATACATCGGACGACTCCGAACACGGTTGCGTCCGGAAGTCATGTTCTAGACTGACTTTTTGCGAAAATAAAATTGAATAAGTTGGAGTTAACAGGTTACCAAAATAAAATTGGGGTTATTCCTTGATCCAATCTGATTCATTAAAACACACGTACTTCCACGGCAAGGAACAGATCGAAAATAGAATCCTTTTCTAAAACAAAAAACCCCACCGATCGACCATATCCTTTATCTTCATATATATATATATATATATATACTGATCCTGTCAATCGGAAAAACACCCCTCATCACCATCTATTCCCTTTCTCCTCCTTGAATTTTATTCGGTTATTCGAGATGACTCGTAATTATGATTGCCGTGCATGGACTGCAGATACATCAATCGTACCGGCAGATACAAAAATACCTTCCGACATTAATGCTAATGATGATCGCTCCTATTTTTACATCAAAACCGTAGTCGACTTGTCGACTTACTTAATCGAAGAAGAAGAAGATGAAATTTATGGCCCTCTGGTTCGTGCTTTAGAGGACAGAGAGCGTGTCGAGTACTTCGAAATCCCAGCTTTCGAATTGATAGATGAGAGTACTTCGTGGTCCACCATATCTAACATGCTCTCGGCCGTGCAAATCCCGATAGAGGCTCAGCAGAAGATGGCACATCAGATCAGCGACTGCGCCCGGTCCATGGCCAAGGCTAGTCACAACCTAGGGTCCAAGGTTCTGCCTATGATTGTTCGCATCGATGCTGCGGACTACGTTTTTGCTGATGAAGTTGATGTTGATGATGATGTCATGAGGGAGTCGGTAGAGGGAACGGAGGGGCCGGCTAGTGAGGAATTGGTGGAGGCACGGGAGACCGTGAGAGTTGAAGATGGTTTGATGGAGCAGAGCGTGATATGTCTGGATGATATTCACTTTGTTTGGTTGTCAGTTGTAAGATAAAAAAGTTCAATAGGTTTGCGTAATTTTTTTTTTGTCTTTAGTCATTTTTTTTAACCTTTTAATAAACTCTTTATTTTTTGAATGGAAGTACGTTATATAACTCTTTACTTTTCCAATCATGATTTGGTAGATCGTTGGTCACGTTGCATGATATTATCAACTAATTAGACAATTCGAATTCTGTAACTCGGTAAAGTTTTATTTATTTAACTTAAACTCTAAATCCAAACAATAATGAGAAGTTGAAACCTGAAAATTGTTAATTAGGCTACAACAATACTCACATGTCAGGTTATATTTATGGAAAAAATTACGAAATGAGAATTTAAAATAATCTATTTTTTACTACATCAAACTAAAATTATTAAGATTATAAGAAGCTACTACACTAAGAATATTCATAATTGTCTAAAACTATGTCTAATTTTCAAGAATATTATAAAAATTGGGGGGGGGGGGGGGGGGGGGGGGTGTTGTTGTTGTGCCTCGCTCAGAGCGGAGCTATCTTAGGTCGGCCCCAAGGTAACTCCGCCCTTGTATAAGAATGTAGTCACCTACTTCCTCTGTCTCTTTTTGTATCTATTGCGTATGTCTTTCAATCTAAAAGGAAGTTTTCCCTTAACTCTCTCCTACATAGAATTTTCTCAATTTTTCATTTTCATTCATTATTCTACATTTTTACCTAAAATATATAGTTTATTTTGTTTGAAAAGAAAACTAAATTCAATCAATAACATAACAAATATATACTTTATTTTGCATGAAACTATCTTCTTTCTTTTTATCTTTGTAAATTTTTTTTTTATTGTTGTAGAATTTTTCTAACTTGTTGGCGAGAAAAGGGGAGTATCCCGCTGATGCACATGACCACAGGAAAAAAGGTTCTCACTTATGGGTTTTTTTTTTTCCTCTCTCCGGTCATCAAACATCAAACAGGCAAGACACTAGTTGCGAGTGATGGAGAAGTAGCTTGCATAGTTTTGCATCATGTAGAGCCGGAAACTTTTGATTACAGGTTTAGTCTTTGATGTTGAGTCTTGGTTTTAATTCCCTTTTTAAAATTACCATACATGAATGCTTGATTTGATTCTTGCAGAAGTTTTCCACAAGGGCTGAAAATCGCATAGTTTCAAAATGAACTTCCAGTTCTTCTTCTTCTTCTTTTCTTGGCCGGCCGGGTAACTTTCATTCAACGAAACAAAGCCCAAAGGCTACAACAAGGATCAGAATCCCAAAACATGGACAACATCACCAAGAACAAAAACAAGGGTCAGAATCCAAAAACAAGGGTCGGATGGCGTGGATCTTTGGTCTCCTCGGAGTCTGGTGGTTTTGAAAGCCACGGCCTTGGCGGGGGGTGTTTTTGTGGTTGTGGTGTCTTGCCTGTTGGGAGTGGTGGCCGGCGGTGAGGTGTACGGCGGCGGTGGGGAACTGCTCTGATTAGGATTAAAGCGTGTGGGACTAGGCTTGGCCTTTTTGGGCTGGGCCTGGCCCGTTTTTCATTTGAGCTGTATTTATATATTTGGGCACGTTAGGTCCTCTAGGAGTGGGTTAAACCCAATGGATGCTTTCATGATTGGTTTCTTACCGATCTCGGATTTGAGTATCGGGTGGACATGGAATTATTTTTATATTTAAAATTTTTTGTTCTTAAATTTAGGTCTCTTGAACTTAACTTAAATATGAGAATTTTGTCTTTATTTAAATTTTTTTCGTATTTGTTAGTTTTGTGCCAAATTTTTGTGGCTTATTGATTCGTCTTGACGGGATGAATCAGAAAAATAAAATAAATTTTTTTTATCTAAGTATTTTAAGAAATAACCATTTTTAGCGCAAAAATGTCTTTTTTTTGTTAAAAAGTGGTTATTTTTCAAAATACTTGGATAAAAGCGTTAAAATTTTATTTTTCCGATTCCTCTGGGCTACAGACAGATCCTTCTATCGCTTTCACCTTGTTCTCTGGGCTGGCCCTACCGAGTGACATACAGCGTTTGTCCAGAAACGCTCAAGATGGCGCTGAATGACTACTATTATTGCTCGGGAAGGGTAAGCTTTTTCGACACAACTGTTGCTCGTTTGTTCTATGTTTACTTGTTTCCGTTCATAAACTTTTTCATCTACGTTATGTTCAGGCCACCCAGTCGATCATGAGCGTTCAGTGCTAAGGAGATGAAGCTGCTGCGACAGTCGGTGGAGTTCAACTAGAGCCAGGCCGAGCAGTACAAGAAGAGCTTGCAAGAGTTGGACGCCGAGCGCCAGAAGCTGGAACTTCAAGTGACAACTCAGAGCGACTTAATCTCGGGGTTGCAAGGTGCCACCAACCAAGCCAGAGCCGAGGGGAAGGCCGAGGGGAGGAAGGAAATGGACGGGAGCTGGAAGCCAAGCTGAAGGTGGCGTACGATGTGGGCTACCAAAGGGCTGAGGTCGATATTGTGGATCAAATTTTGGAAGTCGAGGCGGAGCTTAAGGCCCAGTAGCACATAGAAAGCTTCAAGCTTGGCTATATCAAGTGTCTTGATGACGCAGGGGTTGGGTCTGAAGAAGAAAGAAGGGCCTCCATCGAAGTGCCACCCCTTGTTGTTGCGAGTCTGGAGCCAGGGAGTCAACTGAAAAAGCTGCTGATGCTTCCAATGAGCAGGCGCCTTCGGAACAGCCTCAGTCAGTCACTCCTTCTCCCGAAGCTTGAGACTTAATCTAATGTTTTGAAGTAGTTTTGTTTAAATTTCTGAAACTCATTTAAATTTGATCCATTCGGTGCCGAACAATAGGCAGATGCGGTACCGTAGTTTGTAATTAATATAGGTTTGAGGATGGCTCCAAACAATTCACCATTGCCATGCATCGGTTTGTTTTGTACTTAACACAGGTTAGGGGATGAAGCACCTCTATCTCTCTTCTCTTACTTCTTCTTTCCTTTCTCCTTCTAAGCGCACTTATCCAAATAATATTCTCATTCCCCACCCAAAACCACCACGATTCCAATTGTAGGCAGCAATACTCTAAGGGTTCTAAATCTGTCCTACATCATTCACTGAGGTCTCATTGTTGCACGTGATTGCTCTTATTATTTGGTTCCATTTGTGGGACATTCTCCTACTATATGTCTACAAAGTGGGAAATCCAGTCAGTTTGTTTATTTTTTGCTTTTTGCGGGGATTGTTTCATGCTCTTACTGCTTGGATTTGAGATATGGGCTTACCTTCTTTGTTTCTTGGTTATCAGGAAGTTAGCTGCTCAAAAAGGACACAAGCTATAGTCATTGAGAAACCCAATAAAAAGTTTGTGCCAAAGATTCGTTCGGGTAGCAACACAGCCATCGGGCCATGCAGACGCAATGAAGATGAACACGTTTTAGTCGATGATCTATCTGCCGCCCCTTGGGATCTCCTTATAGCTGGCCTAAGCCAAGTGCCTTCTATGCTGTTTTTGATGGCCATGGAGGCTCTGATGCAGCAGATTATGTTAAGAACATTGTCATGAGAATTTTGTTTGAAGATGCTGATTTTCTGCAGACATCCGATATTGATGATGCTTTCTTGAAAAGGTGGAGGAGTCTCCCCGCAAAGCATTTTTGCTTGCTGACCGTGAGTTGGCTGATGATTGCAGTGCTTCAACTGTTTGTGGAACCACAGCACTGACGGCCCCAGTACTTGGCGGGCATCTGCTAGTAGCAAATGCTGGCGACTGTCATGCTGTTCTCTGTAAAAATGGAGATGCAGTGCAGATATCTCAAGATCACAGGCCTACTTATTTACCAGAACGGAGGAGGGTGGAGGAGTTAGGTGGTATCATCGAGTTTGGGGGCCTAAATGGTGAACTTGCTGTGACACGTGCCCTTGTAAATTGGAATATGAAGCGATCTTCTGGGTCTGCGTCACCTCTCATTGCAGAGCCCGATGTTCATCATATTCTGTTAACCGAGGATGACGAGATTTTGATCATGGCTTCTGATGGGATCTGGGATGTTATGCGAAATCAGGAAGCAGTCAACATTGTACACCGTGAGCTAAGTCAACACGACGACACACGACAGTGTGCTGAAGAACTTGTTGATCATGCATCGGTCCTTAAAAGCAAAGACAACCTCACTGCCGCCGTTGTGTGCTTCACTTGGTGTGAGCCCGGGGCGGGCCCAAAACTGGAACCAAACTGGATGCCCAAAAAATTGGACAGGAGCTTCCTCCACTTTGATATACACCACTAGAACCTCAAACACTATTAGTAGGAAATGTTCTATATTTCAATGTGATTGGGATCAGCGGCATGGGGGGGATGAATTGGGGAGCTTTGATTTCACCGTGGAGCCTCACCAGGTGGAAGGATTCATGCCTAATCTGTTGTCCATGATCAAAACGAAGCTTACGGATGATCAGCGAAGACTCTTGGATATGCCTTTTACTGCAATTGAGGTAAAGGACGCTTTGTTCCAGATGGATGGTTTGAAAGAGCCAGGTCTGGACGGTTTTGTGGCTGGTTTTTATCAGAAATATTGAGACTGGCTGGGTAATGACGTTTCCAAAGCTGTTTTGGCTTTTTTTGATTCTGGGTATTTGCTTAAAGAGTGGAATCATACTATTATCACTTTGATTCCGAAAGTTCCAAATCCTCAAAAGGTAGGAGATTTCAGGCCAATCAGCTTGTGTAACGTGCTATACAAGCTGATTGCTAAGATGATGGTTAATCGCATTAGGCTGGTTGGAGTCGCTGATTTCAAAATGTCAGAGTGGTTTTGTGCCGTCGCGCTTGATTCGCTTGATTTTGGATAATGCCTTAATAGCTCATGAGGTGTTGGAATATATAAGGAAGCACAAGAAGGGGAAGCGATCCTATTATGCTCTAAAGCTGGATATGAATAAAGTCTATGATCGGGTAGACTGGAATTTCTTGTTTCAAGTACTTCGGGTTATGAGTTTTAGCCAGTTGTGGGTGGATTGGATAAAACAATGTGTTACCACTGTCTCTTTTTCGCTGTTAGTGAATGGCAGTCGATCGGAATCCTTTGTTCCAGCTTGTGGTCTAAGGCAAGGGGATCCCTTGTCTCCTTATTTGTTCATTCTTGTTGCTCAAGCTTTTTCTGATGGCTTAGAAGCATTTGCTGTTGAGAATGTCTGCAAAGGAATTCAAGTAAGTCCACGTGAGCCTCCTAGTTCGCATTTGCTTTTTGCAGATGATTGTTTTATATTCATGGGGTATGATCTTGAAAAAGCTTGGTGCCTCAAATGGGTTTTAGATGTTTATTGTCAACAATCAGGCCAGCATATTAATTTTCATAAATCAGAAATGTTTGTTAGCCCTTATATGAATCAAAATGACAAATAATTTAAGGAGGGTTTTCGGGGTTAACTTTGTTAATAAGCCTGGCATTTATCTGGGGGCTAACATGGATTTCACTTTGACAAAGGGTAGTATTTTTGCTCGGTCTATTGATAAGAATAAACATAAGTTGAGCCTGTGGAAGGCTCCCTTGCTATCCTTTGCTGCTCGCTTGATTTTGGTTAAGCATGTTATGCTTTCTGTTCCCTCTTATCTGCTTTCGGTGTTCAAAGCCCCTGTCTACTTTCTTAATAAGATTAGAAGCATTGCTTTGCACTTTTTATGGTTTGGGGACAAGGGTAAAGGTTTAGTTTGGAAAAATTGGGAGGCTTGTTGTCTCCCTAAGAGTAGAGGAGGCTAGGGCATTAGAGATTTGGGTTGTCTTAACCAAGCTCTTTTAGCTAAGGTGGCTTGGAGACTGATACATGAGCCAAATTTGGTGATTGCAAAAGTCTTGTTAGCCAAATACTGCAAACAGAATAATTTTTTGGAAGCAAGAGTGGCTTCTTGTGCTTCGTTGGGGTGGAGAGGTATAATGAGGGGGAGGGACCTGTTGCGGAAGGGTTTGAAGTGGAAAGTGGGGAATGGTGAGACCATTAATGTGTTTGGGGATAAATGGATACCTAGTAGTAATAATCCCTTTCGCGATCAGAACATGAGGCATATGTCCCTCAGTTCAAAGTCAAGGACTTATTTGATCAGCAACGTAGGGCATGGCGAGACCCTTACTTGATGTCTTGTTTCCAAAGGAAGTGGTTCAGGGAATTATGTCCCTTTATTTTCCTTTGCATAATCAGGAGGACTGTATTTACTGGGAGTTTACGAAGGATGGAAAGTTTACGCTTAAGTCGGCATATTTGCTTGGGTTTGAAAATAAATATGCCCAAGTGGGGAGAAGGGAGCAGGATAGATTTCGTTTATGGGGTAAGGTTTGGGGTTTAAAATTGCCTCTTAAGTTTCAACTTTTTATCTGGAAAGTTAATCACAGAATTATTGTGGTTAAAGATGCTTTGATTCGTCGTGGTATTAAGGTATTGTCTGAGTGTGCTCATTGCGGGCATAAGAGTGAAACTATTGAGCATCTTTTCTTTAAATGTGATTTTGCCAAGAGGGTGTGGAGGGCTTCACAGTTGGCTTTGGATTTTGATTGTGGGCACCCTATGGCTTTCGGGGATTGGTTATCAGGTTGGTTAGAAAGTGCTCTTGATGATGATGCAATACGGGATTCAATTGTATTACTGTAGTCAATTTGGTGCATGCGTAACGAGGCTGTTTTCTGAAATGATTGTGGTTCCATTGATAATGCCTTGTCTTTCTTTTCAGGCACACTTAACCTTTGCAGGTCTATACGCCATGGATTCTCTCCAAAGGAGTGGGGCTATTGATGGACAAGGAATGGGAACAGAGGGTATGAGTACTGGAAAGGACGCCTGCTTTCTGTATGTAAAAGGTGGTTTCAATGCGGACAATCAACCCTTTGAAATTTTTATGACGGATGGGGCTTGGGATAAGGCTTCAGGAAGAGGGGCAGCTGCTTACGAGCTGGAGGTGCAGAGGAAGGTTTGTTTCAGGTTTCTGTTTCCCACGCTTCATCAGCTTCTTTGGTGGGAGATTAGAGCAGGGCTGCTGCTTCTGGAATGGACTATTAGTAGTAGTGGGAGAATCACTAATATTTGTAATTCATACGGACAGTCTAGTGCTAGTTCAGGGTCTGTTGAACCCTTCTCTTTTAAGTATGGCTTTGTGTGATTTTCGTTTGTTGTGTGCTTCTTTTCATGTTGTTAAAGTATCAATACTATAATAATCAAGGCGGCTCATGATAGAAACGTTAAAGTAATGTATTGTTTTGTGTTTCTTTTTAATAGGAGATGATCTTTCTGTCAAAAAGACAAATATAAATATTTTTGTTTGACAAAAAAAAAGAGAAGATAAATATAACAAACCATCACCATTTTTTTTTTGTTCTTTTACTTTTTCCAATAACATTTAACAGGGGAAAACCCAACAATTTTATTAGTTGAACACTTTGTGGGACCAAAAAAGGATACTAATTACTGAAAGATTATTTATTCTTTTTTGAACGGAAAAGATTATTTATTCTTAAAAAAAAAAATGTGTTTTCTCAGAAGTTCAAAGGGCTGAACTGGAGCGCGACCAAAAAAAAAAAAGTTTGAAAGCAAATGCACCATGAACAAAGATGTTCAGAAGTCAAAGCAAACAAGAATGTACAACACTTTAGAATTGAAAATTCAGTAGCCAGTTAGGCTGTCAAAGTTAAAATTTAGCGAAATTTATGGCGTAGTGGTGTTTCATTCGTAAGCTAAAGTTGTCAAAAAATGAACCAAATGAAAACAGTCATCGTTGGTTTTGGTGTCAAATTTGACAGCAATTATGGTTTTGACAAATCTGTCAAGTCATACAAGCCAATAGATTTGCATCCAAATTGAGGATAAATTTTTGGGTGCCACGCAGCTACCACACACATGGTATTCCGTCGGCGATTCTAGCCGTCCAAATGTTTGTTAGACAGTTAGGATTTTTTTTGAGAGAGAGTAAATCTGAGCCGTCCAAAACACGTTTGAATGGCTGGGATCACCAATGAATACCACCACGTGGTACCTACTCGGCACCCAAAAATTTCTCCAAATTGAGATATATTTAATCAAATAGTTAGAGTATGATATTGTACTGAAATGACACCAAATCGGTTAAAAAATAGTGCTACTTTTTAATCTTTTTGACACTTAAAAAGCCTTAAATTGAGTTGGATCTTATTTTGGTACAAGCTAGTGAAATTGCTCTAGGCAAAGAAAAGCTGGGAAGGAAGCTCAGTATTTATGTTTCCTCGCGGGCCCAGAACGATGACCCAAAAGTCTCTCATTTAACATTACTCGAGTGTGGTAACTCATGCACAGTAGAACTTCACAAAATACAAAGTCTTAGAGCAAGTACAAGTACATAAGAGTAGGTAAAGTGCAATTTTAAGAACTTCACAAAATACAAAGTCTTAGAGCAAGTACATAAGAGTAGGTAAAGTGCAATTTTAAGCATTTTAGAGAGTCAAAAACACCCCTAGCATAGGTAAAGTGAAAGCTAAAATACATTTGGTGGAAATACTCTCACTTTACACGGACGATTTGAAAAACAACTGAACTGCAAACACACAAATCGTCTTCTTTTAGATCCGCAAACAAATCGTCTTCGTTCTTCTATGGAGGTTGCTGGAATTGTCTTCGTTCTTCAAAGGGTTTCTATTGACGTTGATCGCTAGAATTGATCTTCAACAGAGGTCTAGCGACCTCGATCTCACCTGGCCGGTGTTCGAACACCTCCTCAATCTCGTTTTGGGCTGAACGAAACCGATCTTGATCTCACTTGACCGGTGTTCGAACACCTCCTCAATCTCGTATCTCGTTTTTGGGCTGAACGAAACCCATCTCGTTGTATATACAGAGGTATGGAGTTATATGTAGATATAGTATATATGCATGTATAATCATGTTTTCAAATCGGAATGCGTATCGTGTATTATTTTTTCACTTGTATAGTTCGTATCAAGATACATATCGTGTATCTTGAGATACGTTTGCTTGATGAATATGAGTTTATATTGTGTAGTTAGACAATATTTTTGAAAGATGGAGAATGCTAAAGAAAGGAGTGGGGAATGAGAGTAATTGTATTGCACTTAACTGAATTTTTTTTGGGGAGACTTAAAGAATAATCCTCGGGTTCAACTTTTTGTAAGTTTTCAACCGGCACTTTTTTTGCACTTATGTTTGCATCCTGTATTTTTTCTAATTCCAACAATGCCCCTAATATACATTATGTACATGTATATACAGCACCGGAATATGGGACCAAAACATATACTTCTCCGTCCCGTCCCGCAATTTCCGTCCAATTAGTTGATTTAAATCCCAAAATTTATGGGAAAGAATCTAATCCTCCCAAAACCATTTAAAAACCCCCCCACCCCCATGGAGCCATGCAATCACTTGACGCAACTTCCGCCGAGGGGCTGCTGGAAAGGGAAGTCATTCTGGTTCTCCGGCCCCAACATCAAGACCACTGCTCCGATCTTTCATTTCTGGCCCCCAACGAGATAGTACAGCGGCCACCCAACGAGAAAATCAGTAAATCATGGTGACAGCCACCCAGAAAATAACTGATTTTCCGGGGAGATCACGGCGACGGAATATTCAGGGGATCGAGATCACGCCGCCATCAAGATCGGGAATATTCCAGGGAGATCACGCTGACATCAAAATCGGGATATTCAGGAGAGATCACGGCGACGAAATGCCGTTTGATGGCATTGTAGGGGTGTGCGTTCGCTCCGTGGTGTCGGAGGGGTGTATGTTTGCTACGCCTGTCAGGAGGTGCAACTTGGACGGGGATGAGCAGTGGGCGGTGTACCACCGATTTCGATTGGGTAGTAACTGGTCATTTTTTTTCATAGTTTTTCACATATTCCGATATGAATAAATACGTTTTTCGGCCACCGGTGAAGAAGTCATTTGTATTCATGTTTTTTTCATGGTATATTCATGTTTTTTCATGTTTATTTATCTATTTTCATGAATAGAACAATGTGTATTCATGTTTTTTTATAGTGTATTCATGAAAAAACATGATCGATTAATTTATTCATATTTTTTTGTGGTCAATTAAAAACATGGTGTATTCATGTTTTTTTTATTAATGTAATCATGTTTTCATGCTTTTTTTTAGTAATTTATTTATATGTTTTCATGAATAAAACATGATTGCAAATTTGCTGGTTTTTCAAATTTGCTATGAAATCGTTTTTTTTTTTTGGCCACAGAAGCCATGAAATCGTTGTAAGGTACGGAAATAAGTTAAACCCTTGATTTTAGGAACATATCCTTTAATGATTTAAATATTTGAAAATTCAAAGTCCCCTTTATTCCTTTCCCCTGAAATAAGAAAGGGATGAAATATGGTCAAAATCCATGATTTTAGGTCCTAATTACATGCCACCTAATTAGGCAACAATATTTATGCATATTTATATGTATCACCAAATAAGGGTAGACAAGGTATTTCACAAGTGAAAAGGATGAAAACATAACAGTTTAAAATGGCCGGGATGAATACTTACATGGGATGAGATCTGAGGATGAATATTTAAATACTCCTTTTTTTTGGCTTCATACAAAATGATTTGAACCCATCTCTATTTGTACTGCTCCATGAAATGCTCCATGAAAGACTTTAGTACAAAGATATTTTCATACAAGATAAATTTTGAGCTAATTCTAGAATCACACATGAGACTGATTCTCACAAAAAAAAAAAACTCTATCTATTTCACAAAAATATTCTAGAACTAACTAATTCTCACACAAAAAAAAAAACTCTAGATATTTCACAAGGATATTCTAGAGCTTCTAGAGCTAAATATTTTAGAGTTTTTAAAAACTAGATATTTATATTTTTTTTCGATAATATCTATCATATTTGGGTTTTGTCAATTGAAACTTTGTCAAAATACTAAATTTAGTTTTTATTTTAACAGCATTAATCATAATTAAAATATAATTAAGAAGTGGATACACCAACAAACTATGTTTACATTTAAAAAAATTAAGATGCAAAATTTTAAGTCTCTCAACTGGGGCCTATTACATTAAGGCTTTATATTCTCTTTATTAGGAAAGAAAAGTAAGACAAAATACAATCGAAATATGATTCTTTCTTTTATACAAGACCTACATTAGGGTTGAGTTTCTATGAAAGGGTTTGAAAGATACCATAATTAGATCAAACTGCTTAGATTAATGCATTTGGAGTTTCATTTTTTGAAATAAGGTTCGATTTTTTTCAAATAAGTAATCGTAGGATACGTATAGAATTAAGATACGTGTATAAATCATAAGATACGCAGTCGTATCGTAGGATTTTGATACAAAAAAGATACATGATAGGATGCATATCATTCTCCGAAGGAGACGATACAAATTGTAAGATACGTATCGTGTACCGTAGGTTTTTAACAACTATGTATATAATAGATATATACTGCAATTGTATTATTTTGAATTGAAAGGATAGAGGGAAAATATATTATACAGATGCTGTTGTGGTGTGGAAGAAAAAAATGGGTAGGTAAAATGGAAACTGTACCTTTTTAGTGGGTATTTTACCAAGTGTTTGTGTACATGCTCTTATTAGGCGACCTTAAGACATTCATTTTGTAGGTTCGATGTATTTATCATCTATATAGAAATTTCGGTTGATCGAAGTTCGGTAATTGATTGATCAAATTCAAAAAACAAATGAATAATCAGAGTCTAGTCGTTTATTGATCTTCTGACAAACATGCTTATACTTCATATAGATACCAATGTCCATTGAATTTTATTCTTTACAGAAATGATAAATCCATTAATATTTACACAATGAACTTCCAAGAGAGTGATTTGAGACCGTAATCAGTTTTATTTTGCGTCACGTGAGATATTACATGAGTGATTGTCGTATGAGAAGATCCTTAATCTTTCGGACGCGATTTTTTTTTTTTTCAATCATGTCTCCATTCTTCAAGCATATCCTTTTTATCATGTCTCCATTCTTTCGGACGTGATTTTCATGAGCAGCCGAGCAATGATTCTAGGTCTAAGGCTTGTTGTGAGGGAGGGGGAGAGAGAAGGCGATGAGACTTTGAGAGGGAGCCAGCGGGAAACATATTCTTTTTCCCAATATCCTTTTTATCACGCTTTATATGTAAAACGTAGTTAAAAGAGACGATTGGTTTTTATCACAGTTGTACGCAAAATGTTATTAAAATAATAATTACTTTCTATCACAGTTCTAACCAAAACGTGGTTGCAAATAAAGAATTACAATCACGGTTCTAACCAAAACGTGGTTAAAATAAAGAATTACAATCACGATTCTAACCAAATCGTGATTAAAAATATTAATCATCACGGTTTTGTTAACAAAGTGTAGATGTACATAATATTTTATCTTAATAATGGGATATAGTGTCGATGTACATAATATATTGTTCAAACTTTTTTCTACCAATTTTAGTATTTTATCTTAATAATGGGATATAGTGTAGATGTACATAATATATAAGGGGTAAATTGTAGTTTTTTTGTATAAGTTACGGGTAACCCTAGTTCAGTTTCAATAATTCATTTTTTTTCCAGTTTTTTTATGCTATGTACTGTAATGATATATTTACAATCTACTAGTGCTTAGACTCTTTTTAATCTGATTTTTGAAGTAGATCTTTGGTAGTTTATGTAATAAGTACTTTCTAGTGATGTTAAACTTAATTCTGGGTGTAACCTTCTTCCTTTTTAGTTGGGGATATATGCTTGAGCTTTATTTTTGCTAAAATTCATGGACAAAACTGTAACCGATTCGCGAGTCACGAATTGGATTGGAACCAGACCGTAGGACTTTTGGTCTAGACACGGATTTCATTTTGTAAAAACCATAACTAGCGGATCGGTCCTCAGATTTTTAGAAATCCGAACCAAACCGAACCGCGAGCAACCCTAGTTTACACCGACGATGTAAAGAATTTATTCTCTTAGCTATAATCCTATTAATAAACTAACCGATCAATTAAAAGTTTAAAACATTTACTTTCTCAGCAAGTAAGTAACAGGTCGAAAGTAGAATCCTTTTCGAACTCGAACTTCCTAAACCCCTCACCGACCTTCATATATATATATATATATATATATATATATATATATATATATACGGGACGGTGCAAGAGACACCTATATATATATATATATATATATATATATATATATATATATATATATACGGGACGGTTCAAGAGACACCCAAAAAAACACCTAAAAAAACATTTCAAATCTCAATCTCATAGTTCCTGATCAAATTTTTATGATCCGAACCGTTCAATGTGTGTAGAATGTGATTTTAAGGGTGCTCTCGAGAAATTAGCAAAGAAAATGACCAGGAAATGATTAATTTGAGCATTTTTTATTTGAACCGTTCAATAAAAAACTGTTTGAAACTGTTCGGATCAAGCCCTTACCGGTCATTTTTTTTGCCGATTTCTCGCGGGTACCCTTAAAATCACGTTCTGATCATATTGAGCGGGTCGGATCATAAAAATTTGATCGGGAACTATGAGGTATTTTTTTATGTGTTTTTTTGGGTGTTCCCGGAACCGCCCCGATATATATATATATATATATATATATATATATATATATATATATATATATAGAGGAATTTTCAAGTGAGGGATCCCTCATTTTAATAAAATGAGGGACTTTCATTTTCCGATCAAATTTTGAAAATCTGAACCGTTCAATGTGTGCAGAACGTAATTTTAAGGGTCCCCGCGAGAAATCAGCAAAAAAAATGACAGGGAAGGACGTCATCCGAGCAGTTTTTTTTGAACCGTTCAATGAAAACTGCTCGGATGAAGCCCTTTCCGGTCATTTTTTTTGCTGATTTCTCATGGGGACCCTTAAAATCACGTTCTGATCACTTTGAGCGGCTCGGATCATCGAAATTCAATCGGGAAGGGGAGTCCCGCATTTTAATAAAATGAGGGATCCCTCACCGGAACCTAACTCTATATATATATATATATCTCGAGATGCTATAATCTGTTCTCTGTCCAAAAAAAAAAAACACTCTCATCACTATCTATTCCTTTCAAATCTCTCCCTCTTCTCTCTTCTTCTTTCCAGAATTCATCTGTTTCTTGATCGCATATTTAATTTTCGGTGTATCTATTCTTTCAAGAAACTATTAATTTGTTTTGAAGATGTCTCGGGAGTATGATTTGTGCTCAAAAAGGACACAAGCTATAGCCATTGAGACACCCACTAAAAAGTTGTGCCAAAGGCTCGTTCGGGTAGCGACACAGCCATCGGGCCACGCAGACTCAATGAAGATGAACACATTTTAGTCGATGATCTATCTGCCGCCTTGGGATCTCCTTATATCTGGCCTAAGCCAAGTGCCTTCTATGCTGTTTTTGATGGTCATGGAGGCTCTGACGCAACAGATTATCTTAAGAACAATGTCGTGAGAATTTCGTTTGAAGATGCTGATTTTCCGCCGACATCCGATATTGATGATGCTTTCCTGAAAAGGGTGGAGGAGTCTCACCGCAAAACATTTTTGCTAACTGACCGTGAGTTGGCTGATGATTGCAGTGCTTCAACTGTTTGTGGAACCACAGCACTGACTGGCGTCTGCTAGTAGCAAATGCTGGCGACTGTCGTGCTGTTCTCTGTAGAAATGGAGATGCAGTGCAGATATCTCATGATCACAGGCCTACTTATTTACCAGGACGGAGGAGGGTGGAGGAGTTAGGTGGTATCATCGAGTTTGGGTGCCTAAATGGTGAACTTGCTGTGACACGTGCGGCCGTGCCCTTGGAGACTGGAATATGAAGCGATCTTCTGGGTCTGCGTCACCTCACATTGCAGAGCCCGATGTTCATCAAATTCTGTTAACCGAGGATGACGAGTTTTTGATCATGGCTTCTGATGGGATCTGGGATGTTATGGGAAATCAGGAAGCAGTCGACATTGTACGCCGTGAGCTAAGTCAACTCGACGACACACCACAGTGTAGTGCTGAAGAACTTGTTGATCATGCATCGGTCCTTAAAAGTAAAGACAACCTCGCCGCCGTCGTCGTGTGCTTCACTTAATTAGCCCTAGCGACTCGTCGGGATCGAGTTGGTTTCTTCTTCTTTCCTTTTCTTTTTTAGTCTGAGAAGCTTCTTGTATAAATAGGTTTATCGATCATACTCTTGAAAGTTAAAAGTATAGGAACGAAGCGGATTTTTACAATAAATTAAAAATGATATGGCAAAAATAATAATTTGAAAGTTAAAAGTGCCCTCTTATATTTTGTGGACAAATCTGTTTTGTATTTATACCTACTGATGTTCGATGAAGCTAATTTTTGGTTGGAAGGCGTACTCAATGAGATCTATAAAACGAACAATTTCAATAGTTGTTGCAAATCCAGGTAGGCCCAAAACTGGATCAAACTAGATGTCCAAAAAATTGGACAAGAGCTTCCTCCGCTTTGCTTTGGATATACACCACTACTAGAACCTCAATAACTATTATTAGGAAATGTTCGATATTTGAATATGAATATAACAAACCATCCCCATTTTTTTTTTTCCTTCACTTTTACTTTTTCCATGAACATTTAACGGGGGAAAGCCCAACACTTTTACTAGTAGAACCAAAAAAGGATACTAATTACTGAAAGATTATTTATTCTAAAAAAAAATGTGTTTTCCCAGAAGTTCAAAGGGCTGGACTGCAAGTGGAGTAGAGTGCAGTTAATGCCTATCTTATATTGCCATGCACATGGACAGTGTTCGATTCCCGTAAGCACCCATCCTTCTCCTCAAGTCTCCTAAGATAAAGTAAATTAGATTTAACGAATAGAAATAAATAAATAAAAACAAAAAAAAAAAAAAAAAAGAGCTGAACTGGAGCGCAACCAAAAAAAAAAGTTTAAAAAGCAAATGAACCATGAACAAAGATGTTCAGAGTCAACGCAAACAAGAATGTACAACACTTTAGAATTGAAAATTCAGCACTCCACTGAAACCCCCCCTACAATATTCAACCTTCCGTAGCCAGTTAGGCTGTCAAAGTTAAAATTCAGCAAAATTTATAGCGTAGCCAGCCAAAGTTGTCAAAAAATGAAAACAGTCGTTCTTTGGTGTCAAATTTGACAGCAATTATGGTTTTGACAAATCTGTCATACATGTCATACAGGCCAATAGATTTGCATCCAAATTGAGAAGTTTTTGGTTGCCGGGCAAGTACCGCATACCTGATACTTCGTCGGCAATTCTAATCGTCCAAACGTGTTTTCGATGGTTCGGATTTTAGAGAGAAAAAAAGAAGAAGAGGAAAGATAGTGGTCGGGTGAAGGGAAAGAGGGGGAATAAATCTGGACCGTCCAAAACATGTTTGAACGGCTGGAATCATCGACGGGTACTGTCACGTGATACCCACTCGGCACCCAAAAATTTCTCCAAATGGAGATATATTTAATCAGATAATTAGAATATGAGATTGTACTGAAATTAATGACACCAAATCGGTGCAACAAATTAATAGTGATAATTTTTAATCTTTTTGACACTTAAGTATGCCTTAAAATGAGTTTGGCAAAGTTGTTTTGGTACCAGCTAGTGAAATTGCTCTAGGCAAAGAAAAGCTGGAAGGGAGCTCAGTGTTTACGTTTCCTCGCGGGCCCAGAATGATGACACAATGACCAATTATATATGAACATTCCTCGAGTGGTACTCCCGCACAATGGAACTTTATAAAGTTTTTTTTTTTTTTACAGCAAAAAGAATTTTATTAATTTTTGAAAACAAATTACAAAGATTAAAAGAATCCAAAACACGAAGTATCAAAGCAGAGCATGAGCGAATCTACAAAAGAAGGCACCCCCAAACTACTTCGACAATCAAACTTCTCTAAGAATCAGAAGGGAAAATAACCACCATTGGATGGCGACAAGCCAACCAAGACCTAAAAACCTAAAAAAGAAACACCACACCCAAGACCCAACCAAAGCCAAGAGGCACCTAAAAGAAAACCCCACTCAAGAGAAGACTAAGAATTAATCATTATCCTGAGAATTCCGAACAAAGGCCCTTGCGTCTTTTTTGGCTTCCATACTCATAAATTTATTTGTAGCTTTCTCATCATCACCCAAGTAGTCTTCGCCCAATATTTTTTCAATAGATCGAGCAGCCCTTGCCTCGTCTAGGTGAAAACTGTTAGTGTCTCTGAAAAAAACAGATAAAGCTGCAGCAACCACAGATCTAAACGTACACAATGCATTTTTCCTTCTTACTTCGCCCTCTCTTCTTAGATTTAGGGGAACTTTACAAAGTTATTAGGCGACCTGAGACATTCTTTTTTTTTTTCCAAATCCAATAGATTAAAATTACGCTAAGCGAATAAGTTCAAGTTGCAACAACATTACAGAAAATAGCTAGCAAACCCAGGCAAAACAAAGCCTATCCTAGGTTCTAAGATGTACATCCCACACCACCAAGAGCATCAGCAATAACGAATTTCCTACCAGCGAAGGGAAGGTTTCTGGTAATAATGAGATCATCCTCCTATTGAGGACCAAGTCGGGCCAGACAGTGCGCTATCTGATTAGCTTGACGAAAAATGTGGGAGACGGTGGAGTTTGTCCCAACAGCAACTATTCGAGCTTCCTCCACAATGTGACGTTGGGGATGATCCGGAGGAGGACCATCATGGAGGTATTGGACTGAACACTGGAGTCAGATTTTTTTTTTTTTTTTTTTGATCAGACACTAGAGTTAGATTCAATCTTCACATTTGTCAAGCCTTTTTCCAGGATGATGGTGAGCCCTCTATACAGAGCCCAGGTTTCAGACATTCATTTTGTAGGTTTCATGTATTTATCATCTATATACAAAGATTTCGATTGATCGAAGTTCGGTAAATATTGATTGGTCATATTCATAAAACAAATGAATAATCAGAGTCTAGTTGTTCTTTGCTCTTCTGACAAACATGCGTAATTCATATAGATACCGGTGTCCATTGAATTTTATTCTTTTTATTTAAACCCATTAAAATTTACACAACGAATGGCCAAGATAGTGATTGGCGACCATCATAATCAGTTTTATTTTGTGTCACATAAGATATTACACGAGTGACCGTGATATGAGAGGATCCTTAATCTTTCGGACGTGATTTCTTTTTTGTCAAAATCATGTCTACATTCTTCAACCATATCCTTCACTGGAATAAAGGGAGTAACAAGTTAGCGCGTCCGAAGGTTGAGTTTGCTTTGTTTTAACCTAACTTTCGTTGTATTGGCCTATTTTCAATGTCAATAAGTCCAAAATTTTGGCTTTTGACTTTTGGCTTAAGTAATTGTTTTTAATTATTCTTAAATCTTTTTCTTTTTGGATTAGAAAATGACAAATTTAAATGAGTAATTAAAATTATGACACTAATTGAAGACTTATTTGTAGATAAATCCTAGTACTATCGTTGATTTAAGACTTATTTGTAGATAAGTACTATCGTTGATTTAAGACTTATTTGTAGATAAATCTCTCTGATTTCCCTCCATCTTTACATGATGTAGAATTCCTTTACAACCGTTTAGGATTGAGAGAAATCAGAAAAGAAAAGAAAGGAGTGCACTCTTCTTTAATGAGATGACTAAAACAAATGAAAAATAGTGAGAAAGGATGAGGAATAGTAAAGGTTCATTAATTGCTCCATTTTATTTCTCATCACTTTTGGTGAGATTTGATTAGAAATCCTACCCCCCTTTTTTTTCTTCTCCTTTCTCACCATCCAAATGAGCTGTTAGAGAGAGTGTGTGTCTAAACTTGCCTACGTAGAATTCTAGTGTTTGTAACAAACAGATCACGTGCAATAAATTAATACAAGTAATTGTCCCAGCTGTCTTGTTTCCTTTCCAATCAGAAATGCTATAGCACATTAGTTGTGTCACACCTCAGCCACATCAGCTGAGGTGGTAGTGGTTCCAGTTAAAAAAAAAAACTCAAAATCAAAATCAAAATCGTGTTTTCTCTTCCGTCCACACCCAAAATACAACGAACAAAGAGAGAGCGAACGGCGACCTCTACCCAGACCAATCGGCCAACACCACCACCACCGGCAACCTCCGCCTCCATCGCCACCACTGACGACCTCCACCGCCATCAGGCCCTCCCCTTCCCTCCACTGACGGCGACCAACAGCAACAGCAAATTCTGCCTCCGCGACCACGCACCTCTAACATCTCTATACTCTCTCTCTCTCTCTCTCTCTCTCTCCACTGACGGCAACATCAAATTCTGCCTCCGCAACCACGCACCTCCAACGTTTCTATACACTCGTACTCTCTCTCTCTCTCTCTCTCTCTCTCTCTCTCTCTCTCTGCCACAACCCTAAAACTTTTTTCAATTTCACTCTGGTTAGGGTTAGGGCTAAACTAAAATTGAGGCTCACTCTGAACTTGGGGATTTCACTCTAATTAGGGTTATGTTTTCTTGCTTGCTTAGGTGCTTATATTTGCAGTAAGTTGTGGAATTATTGTTGGTAACTTCAAGCAATTTTGATTTTCAAAGAGACCCACTGAGGATTTTCTACAAAACTTTGTATGAGCAAGTGCCTGGTAGCGAAATGGCAGCTTTCTGTAAGGACTTCAACCCTTTGGTAATTTTGTGTTTAATGCAAGATTTGAACCACCCTGACTTCACTATGGAACATTGGTTGTTTGAATTTTCAGTCATGTTTCTGTTGAATGTTGGATAATGTCTTATCTTTAGTGCCATAATAGTCGTATACAAATAATGCAAGGGGTTCTTCAACTGTACAATATGGTTTCAAATGCCAATTATATTCCTGTTTTTATACTGGCTGATTTATAGAGTGATTGGTTGGTAGTTGTGTAAGCGAGTTGCTCCAACACTTGAGACACGATATGGATGCTCGCATTGATTCTTTTTTTGTTGAATTTACACAGTTGAATTTGGACATATGCACTCTAGCATTCTTTTTCTTTTCTTGGTTTGATTACTCATATTCATTAACATACCAATATTAAGTGGCCGGTTTGCACACTGATTTAGTGGTTTGCACTCTCATATTCATCCAAAGCCTTGATGTGCCATGTTACCTAGTTTTTTTTTTTCTGCATTAGAGAAAGTCGAAAACCAAGCAATTAAGCCTTGATGTGGCCATGGATGCTTTTACGCAGAGGCCGGGCACTCTATTGGCCAGTTACTAGTTCGGTTGAGTAATTGTGGAAGTTGAGCTACTTATACATGGTCATTGATCTCATACTATACCTTTACATTGATTTACTGGCAAAAACAAGGTGATTATTATTTTGTCTGTGTTGTGTTCTATAAACAGGCAAGCAAAATGCAAGAGGTATGAGTTTAGAGGTGGTGAAAGAGTTGCCTCAAGTGCAAGAGAGAGAAACAAAAGGGGAAGATTTGGCAGTGGTGGGCATGGCGGCAGCGGGTGTGCCTCAACTGCGAGAGAGGGTGAAGAAGGTGAGCATGGATTGCTATAACATGGAAAGAGAAAGTTTATGCAACTACAAAGCAGTCAAGATGCTGAATGGTTTGGTGGCAAAGAAGAGCGGAATGATTTGATTGCAAATAAAATGGATATATAAATCCTAGACGAACTTGTCTTACAATTGAAAAGTTGAATACTGGAATGTAGCTTTTTTTTTTTGTTTTGCAATTGAGGTTTATACCACTAGAGGAGAATGTACTCTTATTTATTTGGATGTGAATGATATTTAGCATGAGAATGTACTCTTATGGTGTTTGTCATGAATGGATAAGTTGATAATGGATTTTAGCGACGAATGTGGCTTGTGAATGGTGATTTAGAATGAGACGCATAAGTTCACATGAAAGCTAGTTGTTGAAGTGGGGGTGCCCTCATGTTTATGTACTTCATATTACTTAGGTACCCAGGCGATATGGGACTTCGCTTCACACCCTCCCTCACGCGTAGGGCTGCAAACGAGCCGAGTCGAGCCGAGTTTTGCCTTGCTCGAACTCGGCTCGCCTTAGTTTTCCTCAGCTTTGAGCTCAAGCTCGAATCGAGCTGAAATATGTGGGCTCGAACTCGGCTCGAACATATATTCAAAAGCTCGAGCTCGGCTCGGCTCGAATGGCTCGTTCGGTACATGTATGGGTATTGGTATATGTATGTATGTGTGTGTGTATATATATATATATACAGTTGGTTTCATGTCCGGGAGTCCGGATGGAAGGATTGGTCCGCACCTCTCCTCTAAGCCGTTGGATTAGATCCAACGGCTGTGATAAAAAAGGGATCTCGCGGGTCAAAAAAGACCCAGGTCAGGGGAAAATGAACGCGGGTCATGTGATTCGGGTAATACGGCTCCTATCCTTTCCCATTTATTTACGCGTTCAGGGGAGAGGAGAGAGAGAGAGAGAGGCGATTCCAGAAGAACACCACGATCGAAGATCTGAAGAAGAATCGATCTAACCAGGTCTCTCTCTCTCTCTCTGTATTTTTTGGAAAAATCAGAACAGGTTTTAGGGTTTTTTTTAATTTAACCATAACCTCAAACCAGGAAATTTTTTTTAATAACTTTGTTTATACTGCTGTTGGAATTTGATGTTTTAGAATGCAATTGTGTTGTTTTGGAATTTGATGCTCGAAAAGTGCAATTGTGTTGCGTTGGAATTTGGGAGTAAAATTGAAACTTTCGAGTGCGTGACAATTGACTCCCAAATTGATGATTTAGGTGTTTCCCTCTCTATAGGAGTATAAACAATTGCATACTATAATATTCTTTTGACCTCTCGACAGTTCTTTTGCAATGAGTGAATTTGAAAACTTACCCAGTTAATTTGGCTATGACAAAGTTCAATTTACATTCAACTCTCTCGATCCTAACATTTTTTTAGTATGAGTTTCTTGCATTTCTTTGAAAACTCTCAGAGTTCACCAACTCACATTTCATAGTTCAGTAACTCACATTAAGTTTGAATGCTTTCTTGATTGTCTTGTGACATAGTCTCTTATTTTGTTTATTGGTGGCTGCACTAGTTGAATGTTTGATGTGGTTGGTCTTTGAGTAGTGAACTATAATTGAATAGAAATAAGGTCACAACCCTAAGGTTTATTCATTGGGATTGGAACCAGAAATTTTTTTTTTCTTTTTTCTGGTAAAATGTTGTTTTTTTAGCATGAAGGGGAATAACTTATGGCCGTTAGCGTAGTCGTTGTGATTACTGCTCTTATGTTCAAAAAGAAATGATACGGTCATAGTTTAACTTGCATTTGCTCTATAATCCATACGGAACTTCATAGCAGCATGGTATTATGTAATGTAGTCCTAATATATGCTCTGATTAATTGGTCATCATATTCCTAAGCATGAATTGTGAATTCATGGCTGGCTAGCATTTCCAGATCACTTGCCTATTGGCAGACCAATCAGGGGCAGGGCCGGCCCTTGGGCAAGCACTACAAGAAAAATTCAATTGGGTGACGAATGAAAATCGTCACAAATTGCATGTTTTTTGTCACAAATAATATAGGTGACAAAAAAAAATTTGTCGACTAAAGGTTGTCGAGGATTCCTACCTGGTGACGAAATCTATTTTTCGTCACCTATAGTACCTTTTGATGACGAAATATTTTGTCACCAAAAAGTGAATAATTGGTGACGAAATTTTTTTCCTCACTTATTGTGCTTTTTGACGACGAAAAAATTCGTCACCGATGGGTCACATTGGTGACGAAATTTTTTGTCACTAATATAAGAAATCGGTGACGAAATTTTTCGTTGCGAAAGATGTTTTCATATGGGAAAAGAAATCCATCTTTCTTGCTCCTGCTGGGTTTTGAACCCGAGTCCCTTGAGTTTTTCGCACAAACTCCAACCAACTGCACTACACACACTTTTCAGTAAATATTTGAAATATCTAATATATAACACATATGTTTAACATGAAAATATATTTCGAATGTAATTTTGGACCTTTAAACATTAAAATTAGCAATTTTTGATAAACATGAAAGTTGTAGGCAATTGAGTTATTGTTCAAACCCAATTTGAATTATCTCAATCGGAGATTTTAGTAAAGAGTTATGTCCGAAATATATTTAGTGACAAAGCGCAATTCATAAATTTCGTCACGAAAGGTACCCATTTGACAACGAAATATATTTTTTGTCGCTGAAAGCGCTAAAATGGTGACGAAATTTTTTTCCGTCATCAAAGTTAAGCATTTGGTGACGAAAAAAATATTTCGTTACTAAATTGCTCACATTTGGCGACGAAATATATTTTTTGTCACCAAATGACTATCTTTGGCGACAAAAAATAATTTTGTCACCTTTTTTAAGCTTTCGGCGACGAAAAATGTATTTTATCGCCAAATGGGTACCTTTAGTGACGAAAATATTTTTTTCGTCGCTAAACAGGCATAATTGGTGACGAAATTATTTCGTTGCGAAAGTTATCAAAATAGTGACGAATTTATTTTTTTGTCGCCAAATATACTCATTTAGTGACAAAATTAAATTTCGTCGCCACTTTTTCGTCACTAATTTTCAGTTTTCTTGTAGTGAAGGCCCGGGCCTTGGGCCTCCAAAAGAAGGTCGAAAATGGGGGCCCTTTTTAGGATTAAGTTTGTATATATAAATATAGTTAGTGGGATTTGTACAGCACAATTTGAATGATCTAGTGGCAATTCTTTCATCATTAAGTGTTTGGGGTCTATGGTTCAAACCTCCGTACGTACATTTTTAAACTTCGCCCAAACCTTTTTTTCTTGTGAATGTGAATTGGTTTCTCTCGCATCATATTAAATTTTTTTCTTGTGAATGTGAATTGGTTTCTCTCGCATCATATTAATTTTTTTTTATTTCAAACCTTAATTATTTTTCCTTCTAACTCTACAAAAGTTTCCCTTAGTCCTACTATTAACTTGAATTACATCAAGAAAATTAATTTTTTGAGCTTTCAAAAAATTCTTTTCGTTGTCAAGAACAATTATAATTTTTTTGGAGCTTTCAAACAATACTTTTTGTTGGTAAGTATGTTATTTATTTGAGAGTACAATAGATACTCCCTCCGTCCCTTATTTTGTGTCCAGTATTTCATTTTGGGCTGTCCCTTAATAAGTGTCCATTTTGTAAAGTTAGGGGGGTAAAAGTTGGTGCATTGTCTATTTTGTCCCTAAAAGTAGATTTCATTTTAAAAAGTTAGTGAGTAAAAGTGTAATGATGATGGATAAGTAGAGAAAGTGGAGGAAAAAGTTGATGTGAAAGGTGTAATGATGATGTCTTTTTAATAAGTTGAAGTTACGAAGCAGGACACTTAAAAAGGGACGAAAGGAGTATTTGATTAGTTTGATTACCCATTTAATCAGTAATTTTCAGTTAAATAACAGATATGACAACCTCTTTGTCAGATATATTTCATGTGATGGGTTTACATTTTTTCACCATGATAAATTAAATAAAAAAACACGGCAAGCTATCATTGTTTAAAATTGTCCCCTTTCATAAATCGGAAAAAAGATTGTACAATTATTTTCAAAATTCCTATATGTAATACCTCTTAAAAAAATTACAACAAAATTATAAAGGGCCCCAAAATCTGAGCCGGCCTAGGGCCCCGAAAAGTGTAGGGCCGGCCCTGATCAGGGGAGTGGTCTGTTTTGTTATTTTTGGTAAAATGCTTCATCTAAAATAAAATGAACTTGTCCGAGAGCTTTCTAGAGGAAATATCAGTTGAGTAGGGGATGCTAACAAATACAAACTCCAGATCGTTCACTAATCTCAGTACAAACATTAGCAGACCATTCCATGGTGTTGAAATATCAGTTGTTAGGTTGAACGATGACGACGACGATGACATGTCAAACAATGATGTTGAATGTAATTTCAATTTATTTGTATACTTGTGGTCTTTATTTTTTGTAGCTTTCTTCATATTATGAGTTACTTGTGTTTCAGGATGGCAACGTGCGGAGACGGAGATGGCGACATGGGGGATTGTCCTAGATTCAGTGTTTTTTATGCAAAGCTGCTGTGGTCCTAGATTCATAGAAGATTGTTTTTTATGCAAAGCTGGCTGGTTTTTAAGCTCTCTATAGCAGCCGTTTTGTACCACGTCTGGAGTGAAAGAAATAAAATTCTGATTGGAATTTGGCCCTAGCCTATGCTTTGAACTTTCGTAGCATGATTTTTGATAAACCTTGTCTGCGTGCATGGTTGTACATGTACCTTTTTTAGTGGCAGTTCTGATTGTAATCTTTCAAACTAATTCGACCTGGAACAAAAGAGTTATATGTCGTTGGGCGGCCGGAAGGTTGCCACGAGTTCTTGGAGGCATTGTGGCCTCAACAAATGGCTGTATTTTACTTGCTTCGGTCTCCTATTATGATATTCAGTTGGGAAAACTCTGTAACTTTTCATTTTCTATTGAATCATTGTAGATGCTATCATTACCCATAATTTTCTGTCAAAAAACCAGCTTCCATTTTATTTGCTAACAACCACATCTACTGATACTGGATAATTGTACCCAATGGAGGCAAAAACTCACACTCGCATGTGACATCAATGCCAGCTACTTGAATTTTGGCTATTCAATACGAGTGATATTGAAAAGAAAATGCCCTCCAAACTTTCGTAGGTATATCAGTTCTCAAACCCAACGACATGGAATTCAACCATAAATGGTATACTCATATGAAATGGTGGAACAAAAGGATGGAACAATGAAAACTGAGATCCTTCACATACTCCCTCAACCTAACAAATCATGGATAAGTTCTCTGAAAAGGAAAACAACAAGGAAAAAGAAGAGACATCCAGGATAAAGAGTTCCTTATATCTTTACTTCATACAATCTCTAGTTACTCTTGCTGGATAATTGTACATGGTTTCACAAAGTTTCAGGACCAGTTTTTCACCAAAGTTTCAGCACTTGTTTACACGCAACCTTTGACCCTAGGACACAACACGGATTACTTGCCAAAAATTCCTCAACTTCTATTAATTGCCAAGAATCTCAATCCAAGAAATAAAAAAATGGCCAAGGGTATAACCTTGAGAGCCCGCCAAAGGAAACAACGGAAAAGAAAAAAGCCGAAACTGGCCAACCTGTACTATGTTCACCACCTTACAACAAAGCAAAAAAAACAACATTCCTAACTTCAATTGGTAACAAAATTAGAGCAACGCAATTGGGCCGAAGAAGTTGTTGCCGAAATCAATCTTGGGAAGCTACTGCAATTGCCCGATTTAAGGTGGAATTGGAGCCGAAATCAACCTTGTTATATATGCCTGAATATCTAACATATGGAAGCAACAAAATTAGGTCATGTATAACATATGGAAGCAAGATTGGCTACCTAGTTGAGAGCCTTTTGCCATAACTTTGGCCAAATTTTGGCAGAGGCAAGGGATTTGGCATGCCAATTGACTTGTCTTAGCTAGCCCTGGAAGGAGAAGCTTCATGCTAGTTCTAATTGTATCCTTACACACTACATTTTTCATCCATGTTTCGTTGTTGAGCTTGCTATTTCTACCAAAAGAAACTTGCTCAAATTTACCACGTGTGACAAATGAATAAACAACTGCGTCCATCTATCCTTACAATCCCTTTACAACACGAGATCTCAATCAGATGACATACACTACAAGTATAAATGCTTATGAAACACGACACAAAACTAAAAGCTACTCCTAATTAACTAAAAAGAATGGTTCCTACAGGTTACAACACTTGAACCCTTTGGTAACTCTAGCTGCGTGAACGATATCTATGCAACTGTGTTACAGCTGCTGCATTTTCCCTTGCTACTTTTATGGTGAAATCAAAGCTTCGCAGCCTGGCCCACCATTATTGTCCATAGTAACAGCAGGTAATTTGAGGCAATACTACGTATCAAAATTAAGGTTCAACATTTCCAATAACCAAACCATCAAAGAAGAATCCTTGGAAAAATTTAATCAGTTTCTAGGCGAGAGAGAGTTTCTCTCTCTAGGCGATTTTGACGAAGTGCGTTCTTCAATTCGTGGATCTCGTTTCCTGCCTCCGTCCGATTCGATCTCTGGTTCTTCCTTTCTCTGGCCATCATGGCTGGGGATCTCATGGTGGAATTCCCGGATCTTCTCCAGACCAACCCTCCTCGTCTTAGGGTTTCAGGCTCGTCGCCTTCTAGGGTTTCTCCACAAATAGATATTATTGGAATGCTTGAGAAGGCGTCTTCCCCTAATTTCGACCACCTGAAGGTGGTTGCTACTGACGGTCCTGCTGCGAAGCAAATTAAGGAACTCAATGCAGAGGTGCTAAAGTTGAAATGGCTCTTGGCCGAGAAGGAGAAGCTCTTAGTTTCGCCGCAACCCGAGACTGCTTCTGCTGGTACATCTTCTCCCATTGCTCCTCTTCTAACCTCTTGGAAGGACAAAGTTGTTGTTAATACGTCTGCTCCTCGTATGGATTTACAATTTTTTGCCCCTTCTGTTGTTAATGAGAAAATTGTGGTGCAGCCTCCTGAGGAGGTTGTCACTCTGGGTATTGAGAAATGGAAGGATTGTGTGGTGGGTCATTTCATTGATAGGAAACTTTCGTTTAATGCTGTTAAGTCCATTGCTGAAAAGGTTTGGGCTAAATTTGGCCTTACTGATGTGCTTTCCAACGATGAGGGCTTCTTTTTCTTTCAATTTTGATAAGGTTGGGGCATTTCGGGAGGTTATTGAAGCTGGTCCTTGGCATTTTTGGGGGCGGCTATTGGTTCTTAAGCAATGGCATCCCCATATGTGTCTTGAGAAGGATCAGGTTAAGAAAATCCCCATTTGGGCTCAATTCTATAATGTTCCTCTGGATTTATGGACTGCCCAAGGGCTTAGTTATGTGGCTAGTGCTGTAGGTAAACCTCTTTATGCTGATCAAATGACTGAGCAGTGCCGCCGGCTTAACTATGCTAAGATCTGTGTAGAAGTTGATGTGGATTCTGTCCTCCCAAATAGCTTTGACCTGATTTTGGCCAATGGGGACAGTTTTACTATTAAGGTGTGGTATCCTTGGAAACCATTGAAGTGTGCTAAGTGTAAGGTTTTTGGTCATAGAACTTGCCAAGAGACAACTGGAGATGTCCCTAAGGTTGACCCTAAGCAACAAGTTTGGGTTGTCAAGGGTAGGAAGACTGTTTTAGAGCAAGCTGTTGCTCTGGAAGATCCTAATAAGTCTATTTTGTCTGATGTTTCTATTGTTCCTGATGAAGGGATTGTCTCTGTTGTTAAGCAAACTGATACCATGGTTGTGGAGATTGATGTTGCAACTATGCCTAGTGTCCCGGTGATTCAATTTGCAGAGGGTAAGGCCCCAGGTTCTGTGGGTCTTAAGGCTAAAGGGGTGATTGTTTCAGGTGCAAAAACTTCTCAGAATATGTTCTCAGTGTTGCAGTCTACTCTGGATGGGGATAGTACTGGCGGGGAAACTTCATCTTTACTTCCCACTGAGGATGAATTTGCTGCTGGTATTATTATGGGATTGGATCCTATTGAGGTTCCTGCTGTCTAAAAGGGTAGAGTAAGGAAGAAAAAACAATTTTATCAATAATTAAAATAGGAACTTGGAATATTCAAGGCCTGAATAATCCTCTTAAGCAAAAAGAGGTTAGATCTGTTATTTTTGCAAATAAGTTTAGTCTCATGGGTGTGGTTGAAACCAAGGTTCGGGATATCAATCTTCAATCCACCATGGATCTCTGTTTTCCTAAGGATTGGAAAGCTGTTCATAACTACAACTCTGGTCCTGTTGCTAGGATTCTTTTGGGATGGGATAGTACTGTTTTTCAAGTGGCTGTTGTTTTTCAATCTGATCAAATCATTGTTGTTGATGTGTTGGTTCTAGAGGATAAACGTAATTTCCTGCTTTCAGTGGTGTATGGTCATAATGTCATTGGGGATTGAAGGCACCTTTGGGCTGATATGAGGGCTGTTTTTCAAAGTATTGGCTCTAAGCCTTGGTTAAAGCTTGGGGATTTTAATGTGGTTAGAACATCGGCTGAACAGATGGTTGGTTTTGACCTTCATGTAGCTGCTGAGTTGAATCAATGCCTTGTTGACATAGCTCAGGATGATATGCCTTCAAAGGGTTTTTGGTTTACATGGTCTAACAAGAGAGGTGGTGGAGGTTCAAATAAAAGTAAACTTGATCGTGTCCTTGTTAATTCTGATTGGCTGGATATGTTTCCCACTGCTGAGGCTTCTTTTTTAGCTCTAGGAGTCTCTGATCACTGTCTCATTTCTGTTACTATGGTTCCCCCTAATGGAAGGAGAAAACCTTTTAAGTTTTTTAATTTCTGGCTTCACCATCCAGAGTTTGGTCAGATTTTGACTACTTCTTGGAATGAATCTCTGGTGGGGTGGCCCATGTTTGTGCTCTCTGCCAAATTGAAAAGATTGAAAGGGGTTCTGAAACAACTCAACCTGACCTATTATTCTAACATTGGGAAGAGAGTGGCTGAGGCTAGGGAAGAGATGACTAGTGTGCAAGAATGCATGTTTTCCTCTCCTTCTGATGATCTCTGTAACCAAGAGAAGGAGTTGGTTTGTAAGTATATGACTTTACGGTCAGCTGAAGAGGCTTTTTTGAAGCAAAGGTCTAGGATCAAGTGGCTGGCCTTGGGGGATAACAACTCTAAATTTTTTCATCAGAAGTTGTGTGTTCATCGAGCTAGGAATACTATCTTAAGTTTACAATCTGTTGGGGGTTCCTTACTTGATGATCCTGTGTCAATTCGATCTGAGATCCTGAGTTACTATGAGGGGCTTCTTGGTACTTCCTTCGATGCTAGAGTGGATGCCAAGGATTTATTACATCAAGCTATTCCTGTTCAACTTTTAACAACTCAGGCAGATACCTTAATCGCCCCTGTTTCTGCTGCTGAGATTAAGCGAGCTCTTTGGGGAATTAATGGGGATAAGGCCCCTGGGCCAGATGGATACAACTTTTTCTTTTTCCAAAAGAATTGGGCTGTAGTTGGTCAGGAGTTCACTGCTGCTGTGGAGTCTTTCTTTATGCATAGTTGTTTGCTTCAAGAATGGAATGCTACAGCCATTTCTCTTGTGCCCAAAGTGAGTTCCCCTTCCACCATTAGAGATTACAGACCTATTTCTTGCTGTAATGTAGTTTATAAATGCATTACCAAGGTTCTCTCTAATCGGTTACAGCCTATTCTACCTTGTTTGATTAACCAATCTCAGTCTGCCTTTATTCAAGGTCGTTTTATTGTTGATAATGTTCTGTTAATGCAAGAGTTGGTTAGGGGTTACCATCGGGATGGAGGTGAACCTAAATGTGCTATTAAGATTGATCTTATGAAGGCCTACGACTCTGTGGATTGGACGTTCTTGTTTGATACTATGCTAGCCATGGGTTTCCCTACTAAGTTCATTTTTTTGCGTCAGGAAATGTGTTAGTTCTGCCAAGTATTCAGTAGTGATTAATGGCTCGTTGGAAGGTTACTTTCAAGGGCAGCGGGGGTTGAGGCAAGGGGACCCTATTTCTCCATACTTATTCCTTTTGGTTATGGAAGCTTTTTCTGCCCTCTTGCAGTACAGAATAGGTTTGGGTCAGTTCAGCTTTCATCCCAAATGCAGAGGTATTAATCTGACTCATCTAGTCTTTGCAGATGACCTATTCATATTGTGTGGAGCTTCTAGTGATTCATTTTCTCTCGTCAACCAACTGCTTCATGATTTTCATCTGTTTTCTGGTCTCAAACCTAATATGCAAAAGAGTTCTGTGTTTTTTTCTGGGGTTTCAGAGAATGTTCAAGGGGTATTATGCAATATCCTTCCTATTCCTGTGGCATCTCTTCCTGTTAAATACCTTGGGGTTCCCCTTATCTCTACCAGATTAAGGGCTGCAGATTGTGTAGTTTTGAAGGAGAAAATTCTGAGAAGAATTCATGGGTGGTCTAATAACGGTTTGTCTTATGGGGGCAGGGCTCAATTGATTCAATCTATGTTGTTTAGTGTTCAAGTGTACTGGAGCTCTATCTTTATCATTCCTGGCAAAGTTATTAAGGAGATTGAGCAAACCTTAATGGCTTTCTTATGGTCTGGCACTGAACTTAAGTCCTCTTCTGCCAAAATCAAATGGGAATTTGTGTGTAGTCCTAAAGAAGAAGGTGGCCTGGGGTTTAGAAGGATAAAGGAGTGGAATAAGGCTACCATGCTAAGGCATTTGTGGGCTCTATGCAAAAAAGCTGATCTTCTTTGGGTAAAATGGGTCCACACCTATATCATAAAAGGTCAATGTTTATGGTCTATGGATATCCCTATTGATGCTTCTTGGACTATTAGGAAAGTGCTTGGCCTTAGAAGCGTTGGACAGCCTTTAATTCAATATAAGGTTGGCAATGGTCAAGGTACCTTCTTGTGGCTTGACAATTGGCACCCTCTTGGCCCTTTATTCAACAGATTTGGAGAGAGTATTGTCTTTATCCTTGGCAGATCATTACATTCAAAGGTGTCTTCTATTGTTCATAATGGGGACTGGAAATGGCCACGACAGAGGAATAGGGTCACTCAAACTATCATGTCTCAAACTCCTCCTAATTTCAAGCCAATTTGTGGAGAGGAGGATAAGGTTGTTTGGCTCCCTCACCCAACTGGGTATTCTGTCAACTCAGCTTGGGAAGCTATTCGGACTAAACTTCCTATACAACAGTGGACTAAGATTGTTTGGTTTAGCAGGAACGTTCCTCGTTGGGCTTTTATTTTATGGTTAGCAATTCAGCATAAACTGAGTACAAAAGATAGACTGTTTAATTGGGGCATGAATGTGGCTGTGGGCTGTGTTTTCTGTGCTACTGGATTGGAATCTCATCACCATCTTTTTTTCCAATGCCCTGTGTCTTGTTCTGTGTGGCATAGTGTTTGGTGCAAGTCTTCTAATAGTCAAGTGCCCCACTTGTTAGCTGATGTGATTGCTTGGTATATTCAGAATGTTCTCAGTAATAGCTTCCGAAGTGTGATTTTGAAGACTTCTTTGGCTGCTACAGTATACAGTTTGTGGTTGGAACGGAATAAAAGAGTTTTTCAACACCGAGCCCTCCCTCAAGACCGGTTTCTAAGAGGGGTGTGAAGCCTACTCAGGAAAACAAGGTTTTATGTGATAGTTGGCAGCTTTCCGGAAAAATTTTTGATCTAGTTAGATGATTAGTTTTGTTTTGTTATGTCTTTGCTGTATAGATATAGTATAGTGATTTAGTGCATAGTATGATTCTTTGTAAAAGTCAGTGTATAGCAGGGGTATGCCCCTAAGAGGTTGTAATGTGTTTCGTGCTTTTATGAAAGGAGTGCTTATCCAAAAAAGAAGAATCCTTGAAAATTTTCCAATTCTGAAATCATATTTTCATTACTTGACGTTCATATACTAACAAACCCTCAACAACAAAAAAATGGCCCTTTTTACTGAAACGAAACCCTAATCTTCTTGTACGGTCGTTCAAAAAAAGCCCTAATTTCTGGAAGTCAAATGCAGAGATCGAGATCGAGAGAGAGGAAAGAGACCTTGGTGTCGGGTTTGAGGTTATGGTTCGATTAAAAAAAACCCTAAAACCCGTTCTGATTTTTCCAGAAAATGCAGAGATATAGAGAGAGAGAGAGAGAGAGAGAGACCTGGGATGAGATCTCTGGTTAGATCGATTCTTCTTCGGATATTCGATCGTGGTGTTCTTCTGGAATCGCCTCTCTCTCTCTCTCTCTCTCTCTTTTCTCTCCCCTGAACGCGTAAACAAATGGGAAAGGATAGGAGCCGTATTACCCGAATCACATGACCCGCGTTCATTTTCCCCTGACCTGGGTCTTTTTTGACCCGCGAGATCCCTTTTTTATCACAGCCGTTAGATCTAATCCAACGGCTTAGAAGAGAGGTGCGGACCAATCCTTCCATCCGGACTCCCGGACATGAAACCAATATATATACATATATATATACATACATATATACATATATATATACATACATATATACATATATATATATATATATATATATATATATATATATATATATATATCTTGGCTCGAATGGCTCGTTTGGTATATGTATGTACTATATATGGCAGCTCGTGAGCTCAACGAGCCGAGCATCAAGTGGCTTGAGCTCAGCTCGTTTATTAAACGAGCTAAAAATGTTGGCTAGAGCTCGTTCATTTGCTTGATGAACCGAGCTCGAACGAGCCGTTAGCTAGCCGAGTCACGAGCCGCTCGCGAGCGGCTCGGTTCGTTTGCAGCCCTACTCAGTCACGCGCAACACATGCCGTGTGCAGGACAAAGACACGCACCCTACCCGTCTCTAGTACCTAACTCTGATAACATGTTTCATGGTCTTGGGTAAAACTCAACCTCAAAAGCTAGCTGTTGAAATGAGGATGTCTTCATGTTTATGTACATATTACTTTGGTCCCAAGGCAATGTCCCCTGGCCCAATCGTTATAGAGCTATAATTAGATGTAGTGAGGTTGTGGGTTCAACTCCTATAGAGAGGAATTTGAGACGCTTGTTAGCGGGTTGGGTTGGGGTCAAGGTAGAGCGGATTCTTCTAATATTTGAACCAAAAAAAGAAGATGGCCAATGGTTAGTTCAATTTTGTAGATTCTTGTAACATTTGAACAAAAAAAAAAGGGCAATATATCATTCCATTTTGTTGAATACCACAGCTTAGTACAATGGTTTGGATCAGATAAATTTCTTCAATGGATGATTGGGTTGATCTCTTAACTATGTGAGCATCACATGGTAACACGATAACTTTGTTTAGTAGTTATAAAATGCCCAAGAAAACTACAGTCACGAGCACATTATAATGGACCACCACCCCGTCCCTCCATCCAGCGTAAATAAAAGAAGGTACTGTTACTTATCCACATGAAGAGTAGTTAACAAGGAACCCATCAGACAAAGGGAATAAGGTCCCTTCTGAGAATCAGAAAATCCTTGACATGAAGGTAATTTGGTTTTCTTTCACAGGAATGTCTGTTCCCACTTTTTCTCAACAGTACTACAAAAAATAGTCTGTCCCTTCTACTTTATCCTGTCTCATCACATTAATCACTCTTCAAAACCTGGCAATACATTGTCACTGATTCAACCCAACCGTTATTGGTTTCAGGTAACCATGGCAGAGCTCTTCACCGGTTCATATACCAAATGACAAATTAACACCCATACTGCTAATCTTGCCTCACCATATGACTAGCCACTAGGGATGATATCGGTTCGGTTCGGTCGGTTTTTCGCCAATATTTCCACCGAACCAATCGATTTTCCAAAATTTAGAACCGACACCAACTTGTTGATGAGAGAAACCGTTCGGTTCGGGGATTGGGAAATCAGTTCAGTTTGATTGGTTTTCAGTTTTTCGGTTTGAGATTTCAGACAGCAGGAAGATCGAACTTGGATGCCGCATAGATAACGAGCGCTGAACAGGCGACACACCCACACCCATTTGGTCGTCTTCTTGCAACAATCGATGGAAAATAATGAGAAATCTAGTTGATTTCAAGCGTAAGAATGAGATGGACTGAGGAGGTGAGATACTCAGATTTGTGTTACACCATCACCGTTTCGGATGGAGCTCGTGGATCGTAGCCATTGACGGCAGCTAGATAGACAGAGAGAGGGGGGGAAGAGGACAGAGGTGAAGTCCAGACTCCGGTCCAAGTTTACTCCCTGCCTCCTTGGTTCATTGGTTGGGCACGTGGTGAGAATCACCGGCTGGCAGCTAGTACTAAACAAATGTACGGTTAGGATTAAAATCAAATGGAAGAGTTAACTGTCGGTTCGGTTCGGTTGTTTTCGGTTCATTTTACTTGAAAACCAAAACCGAACCGAATCTCATATTTTTTTCAAAATTTGAAACCGAATCAAACCGAACTACTCTTAAAACCGACCGAATTTGTAAAAAATGCATCAGTTTGGTCGGTCTATTCAGTTTTTCAGTTAAAACTTTCATCCCTACTAGCCACCACCATTACAAGAAGAAAAGATATTAGTACACCTGTCATCACCATTTATCTTAATTAGCCCACTATTGGTCTGCCAACACTGTAACTTTGTCATGTGAAGAGAACGTAGTTTGATGAAACCACCTTGTGGTTAACATAGAAAGCGGGAGTGTTTAAGAGAGAGCTTGGTCAGGGTTTCTCCTTCAAGTACTTGACCACAATTGTTCACTTTGGCATAGTGTGTTTATCTCCTTTCTCTAAACAAGGAATTTTGATGCCACGAATGTTCAGTAAAGAATTCCATCTAATGCTGTGTATTTTTTTCTGCATTTAGTTTTCTGTCTGTTGTGATTTGTGATGTTTCTCTCCAAAAAGGCAAATTAGAAGATGGCCAAATTGCAATTGTGTATATTCTGATAAAAAAAGGTGAAGCTCTAATATACCTTCTGACGTTGCAGAGCCTTCAAAGGGGATAAAGCCCACTTATACAAAGGATCATGAATAAAAACCTGCATGGAATGTGCAGATAATGTCAAGAACTCAAAAGTACATAACTTTGTCATTCTCAGAAAAATATCCTGTAAAATTAACCATACTTCAACAATAGTTAGGAGCGCTTCTTTATTTGTCCACATAACACAGAGTTTCCTCACAACATCTTCTGAAAACTCCTTCCACACCACTAACACCCATACCATCTATTATGTCTCGTCAGTCTGAAAGGGACCTACCAAAAAAGGTTCATAAGAAAAGTTAGATGATTATATCACATAAAAGCTGCTAGGCAACACAGGGTCAAGGTCAAAGAAATATCAAGGTTGAAATAGACAAACCCGCTCAGGAGTTTTGAACATTAACCCCTGTTCAAAGGCAACACCAAGACCTATGTGAACAACTTCTGCTGTGGCTTGATCAATTAGAATATTCATGGAATGTCGATCGCCAAGACCAACAATGTAACCCACCTAAAATTCAACGTGTGAGCTTCAGTGCTACTTTGACAAATTTTATCTCAAGTCAAATCTACGTGACTGAATTCATGGATGAACAACAATGGTAATTACCATAATTGAAAATGGGGTAGAGTCGTAGAGATCATCAAGAAACAGAAATGCATGCTTAATTTGCATAATTTAACTCAGGTTTTGCTTCAAGGCGAACACAGAAGAGTTCAACAAACGTACCACTGAACTAGCTGCAACACTGCGTGTATAAGCGAGTCTATTCTCAAACCAGTCATCCAGATGTAAAAATCTTTCCAAGAAAAAGTAATGCATGACAGGCCTTCAAGAGGTGTCAATTAAGGAAGTCAATCAAATGAGCAGAAACGTTTGAAGACTGATATCATAGACAGCAGAAGTATGAACCTGAAGTTCTGACAGACTTCCTGAAATGCCCTGCCCTTGCTGTGTTCCTAAAGAAGGGGGAGAGATGATGATTACTTAGCTTCATAATCAGAATAATGGATATTGTTTTTCTGGCCGGGTTGGTCCTTTCACATTCTTTGTTCTTAATTCTTGACATTTGAACGTAGGTTATAAAACGCTGTTAATACATTAATTAACAAAAAGAACCTAGAAAGATATGAATGTAGGTTATAAAATGCTGTTAACACATTAAATAACAAAAATAACCTAGAAATAGTGGCTACAAGGCATATGCCTCTACATGCACTCAAGTTTCTCTACACAATTAAATGCCCATCACAATCATTTTATGGCATTCTTTCATACTATAAACCAAATTTGACAATCATAAATTTACAAAAATATCCTTCATCTCACATTTTGGAAGAGAAAATTTGATGAGAAACCCAGTAGAATGAAACTTTATAAAGGCTCAAGAAATCAAGATTCATTATGTTTTCAAGCAAATGCATTAGGGTATCACGTCCGTCAAGATTAGAAGTACTAAGAAGCATCAAATGAAATGGAATTGTTCACTTGTAATCGACCCATGATTGGTGATCAACATAAGTAACGCTATCAATATAAAAGGCTGGTCGACAAACTTTCCATAATTCGACAAAATCATGGAGAAGTTTTCTGACAGATTTACAGAACTCGAGGTCAACTTTTACCAGGATAGGAGATTAATAAATTCGTATACTACAACACTTTGACTATATTATATTAACTACGTCGATTCCATCGATATCACTAACATCAAGGACAAAGTTCGCATATAATCCACTAGAATAGTATTTCATTAGGAGTGCTGTCAAACCACAATTTTCTCCCATTTTAGTTCGTATTTCTAATGGGTTTCATATTCACTGCAGGGTTCATAGGTATGTTACTAGTCCTGGGATTTTGCAAAGCGTCTATAGACCTGTTGAACTATCAACCATTCATGTTTACCACAGCGATTTCCCCTCTAAAAATAGCTTGATCAAGCTCATCAGCATTAATTAATTACACCTTGAGAAACATATGGTACTCACCTTTGTCATGTGCTCCCGACATTTTGGAAATGTCCAGTCTCCTTTCCCATATCGCCCATGAGCACCTCCATTCCTCGTGCTGTAATTTGAAAATATTAAAGTAGCGAACTAATCAATCATTTCAATGGGACTCAAACTAACACCAATGATTGCATGACATGATTTTGCGTACCTTCCTATAAGGTATTCACCAAGAGGAAGAGTGCCATTTACCCATTCGAGAACACCAGCACTAGGAGTAAAAGGAACAACCTGTTTCATCAACAACCCTTCATTTTACTGAAAAACACTTTTGTATTTGAGAGGCAAGCAAACACATTTTAGTACAGAAATCACAAAATAAAGAAAAGCATCATCCACTATATGCAATAGCATCGAAACAATAATTCATTAATGATATCCATAATCTCAACAAGAAGGTCAGTGGGTGACAAAAACACAAAAGAAAGGAAAGCGTGGTACATTTGATTTCTCGAGTCCCAGCAAATGAAAATTAGTCTTCTTGGGAGCTTCTACTTGAGAGCATAGATGGATTCATCAGACCAACTTTGAAATGAGTCTGTGTTTAAAGAATTAAAATCAAGAATGGATCCACTATAAACCTTGATTTGTACACTAAAACAACCAAACCTTTTCAAAGAAAATAAACATAGTTTCTACCCCCTCCCCTTTCTTTTTCTTCCTCCACAAACAAGTTCTGCAGTTGCAGGTGTCAAATAAAACTGCACTCATATTTAGTACCATTGCTTGCATGGTATCTTGTAAGCATTGTTATCCCAATGTTGAAGGCCTTTTCTCGTAGGAACTCAACAATTGGAGTCGCTAAGTGTTGGTTTTGAGGACTCGGAAGCTGCATAAGTGAGTGTGCATTAATGTTAGTATAAACAGAGGTGCTACTGATATCTGACCACGTTTTGAGAACCTTGAGTTAAAAGGTGTAAACAGAGGCGCCACTGATATCTGATTCAGCCTGCACATATTATTCTTGGATTACAGGAGACGAGTTACAGTAGCCAGCCGATTTTCTCAAATGCCGCAGGAGTAACAACAGCCCACCCCGGGAGAGTTGGTGCAGACATTAGGTTCTTGCAAGCCTACTGAAGTCGACACAGGAGGATGGCCCATACAGTATCTTTATGGCTCTGGATAATTGTGGGCCTGTTTGATTTTCTCTCATATTGTTAGCCTCATTATTATTTAGGATACATTATTTTAACATAGGATTTAGCTTAGTCGTTATTTATATTTATCTTGCTTTGTTGCTTCATCCATCTATTTTTAGTAATTATGTGTTATCGCTCGAGCTAGTTTAAAGAGGACTCCTACATAATTGTCCAGATCAGTGAATCTGTAAAGGCTTTTGTTTACTTTGAAATTGTGTGGAATGTAATTTGCCCAAAGGTGGGGATTCCCAGGGGGCACGGGTTATATTTTGATTCTACATCACTAAGGTTATGTAATTGTGTATAGCATGAAATCCTGTCAACAGAGCAATGAAAGAACTTATTCCTAATGAGAATAATAACCTGATATGATCATGTATTCTACAAATTAGCAACTAGTAGAAGGAAATAGCTTAACATTTAATCAGCTTTGTGGAAAGGGAGAAAATACCTTGTATGTACGTATTCCTAATCTTCTTTTCCATGTATCCCGATGGTTGTGTAAAAATGAGTTAACTAAACCAAAAAATTGTTCCATAACCTGCAATAACATTTGCAAAACTTGTCAGTGTAGTAGAAAATACAACCGGGCTTGTGATGGTCCTCAGGAAATATGCTGACTAAACATGTTGAACTGTAAAACACATCTTTAAGAGGACCGATACCAAGTAGTACCTTCCTTATGAGAACTTAAAAGAGTTTTTGGTGTATATTAAAGTATATCAGAAACAGAAGGATAAAAATGCTAATTTCAGAAAATCATCCCTCAACAATCATCCCTCCGCCCTACCCACGAAAAACCTTAAAGTTCTCGTAACTTTACAGTTAGAACCCAGACAAGAAATTTCAGGATCACATCTAGAGTTTAAATTCATACAGCATCTTGTCTCAGGTCGTCGTTTCCAGATTTTGCCAATTGTCGATATCTGTTACCGTCTGAACCTAGGCATTCAACCACTTTTGGAGCATTTATACCATTCATCACCCTACATTTTTACCAGTACAGAAAAGTTAGATTGAAAGATTGGCAAGGCAACAAGAAACCAAAACACATTGGTATGGGTGAGACATACGTTACTGATTCAGCTAATCCTTTTAAGTGTGGGAAAGAGCCTTCAGGATATTGACAACTACGGTCAACTGGAAAACTGGATGTCACTACCGGTACCTGAAGATTCATGCAAATTCTTTCTCAAATTGCATGAAGGCTAAAGCACAAAACTGAAGTCAAACATGTTAGATAGCTTGATATACATTGTTGGATCCATTTCCTAACAGCTTAAACTTTTGGGACTATTGGTAACTTAACATGGTATCAAAGCTCAGTTTGCAAGAGGTCTTGGGTTTAAAAGTCTCTCTGTTTGCATTATACTTCTCCCCTTTGCTTCGCTCTATATATGCAAAATTTGCATCTCCACGTGCAAGACGGGGTTGCACGTAAGGGAAGGTGTTAGATAGATTGATAAAAATTGTAGGGCCCATTTCTTAACAACTTAAGCTTTGGGGACTATTGGTAACTTAACAAAACAACTGGACCAACAGGCCAGTATAATGGCAAGGTCATAAGAATTAAACACTACGGCCAAAGATCGGAAAAAGTTCGCATGCCATGAATGATGAATCTGACCACTAATTTGTCATTGACCCCGTTTATTTTTTGACTGACTTACTGCCAGGCAATCTCAATCCTGGAAGGAAGAACTACATTCAACAGCTGACAGCATGTGGCAATGTTTTGTTATACAATATAATGTGTACTATTTTTCGGAGGTGTCAGGGGTTTTTAATACTCACTAAAGGTTACTGTTTGGAGTAATGAATACTCTTAGTAACACATGTATCCTGGTAGCCAGATTATACCATTATAAGTCCTTACATGGTTTTATTGAGAATCTCAATTGTTACAGAATTCCACAGAAATTTACATCAAACCTAAGAATTGGTTTCTTCCCTATGTCCTCATCAAAACAATTCTCACTCCAATAATTTTTCATTATGAGTTGTGATAATAGTCATGGGTTATTGCAGAAACAAAAGGATGATACAGATAATCCTTATGATAGTGGGATACTTACAAGTTCAAGCTGTCGAACACTGCGAATTTCTCTTGGAAGATTAACCTCTCTGTTTGTATCCTGTTGATATGATCTTGTTAGTAGTTTAGCCGAAACTCTGTTGCAAGATGTTGCAGATTACACAAATTGATCTCGGCGGAAAAGCGAGATTCTAGTGACCAGAAGAAAAGTGTAAAAAACTACACTACACAACTAACCTCTCTCTTTGTTTCTAGTTCAGCAAGTTTGACGTAAATCTCCACTATTTGTTTCATCTGAATAATGATTAAAAAGGAACATCTTAAAGCAAACTCAATAAAACTTCAGAAGAATAAAACTTCCAGATATAGCATTAGTTTCATAATGAAAAAGCTTACATCAAATTCTAATTAAGATTACCTGTCTAATAATAGCTCCATGGTAGGAAGACAACTCTTGTAAAAGGTTTTCTGCAGCAAGCTTTTTATCCATATCAACCACAAATGAGTTCCTGCTACGCTGCTTGTCCTTGACCAAAGCGAGAAGCTACATACACACGTACACAACATTAAAAAAATGAACAAGGGACAGCAACAGTGTTATACACATCCACAAATATAAAGTGACTCCCATATGGTAAGACTTTAGAAAGAAAAGAATGTCTACAAGCTAATTTCTACATCGTAGAGGCATATCAATCTGGTAGCACGTTTGGATATCCTATAGGCGCATTGTCCAAACTGGAGAAGTCTTTCCTTTGGAAGAACAATCATCCTACAAGTCAACACATTAGGATTTCTGAGACCTTTGACTTAAGTACCTGAAATATGGTGTGGTATGGATGGTCAATCGCCATTTTCTTCACTAGAGAAGCCAAAGAAAACTGCAGAAAATGATAAATCAGACAACTGAGCTGAACAAGAACCACAGAATTCGCTAAAAAATTAGAAGTGAAAAAACTAAGAAAGATAAATAACAGCAAAGTTTCCTACCTGGAAACGCCCATTCTTGAAGCAATTTGGTATACTAGCGGTATAAATTTGTAAGACTGGACCTGCAAATTAAGGACAGCAATAAAAGCCAACTTTCCATGATATATCTAATCTATAAGCAAAATACTGTCTCAAAAGGGATTCCAATGTCTGAATTACAACCATCTAGAACTGCTCTCTGTGTACCTCTTCAATTGTGTTAAGCATGCCATTTACAACAATTTGCAGAGAGTAGAGGCTGAACCACGGGAGACAAGCCGAAATACCTGAAAGAAGACATCACAATAGGTACCCATAGAAATGGCAGGTAGAACAGAGAATGCAGTCAAAAGGTTAGTTGTGCTGATATTTCCGCTTGCTCAGACATTCAATGATAAATTAAGACAATTTTTCTGTTCTGGTTATGTAAAAATGGATCATGAATAGTACTTTAGATACTGTCAGACGTCCTTCGACCAATCTATTATGGAGCCAGCTAATAGATATTTAGCCTTTAGAGATGATTTGGACAGTAAATAAATACCACTCTAACATCATATTTGTCACCAATGACCAGACAGTGTTTGTACCCCTCCAGAGCTACACTGAGGAAATTATCCTTGTCCCCCTGAAAGATTGAGGAAAGTAAAAGATATTATCAGTTTAATCGAGAAGACAAAATCAAAATTAAGAAAAATTGAGATTCAGATGGATAGTAATCGATGAAAGTAAGAGACTTGTGTAAAACTGACTCGTCTAAAAGTATAAGCAGAGAGGTTGGAACGTAACTACTTGAGTCATCTCAACATGTCCCCTCAAGGACAGCCAGATACCCAGAATGAGTGGAGCAAACACAAGCAACCATTCTTATTATAGGGGGCTGCATGACCATATCAGCAACGCAGTCGTTTAAAACTGAAGCTGATATAAAGGGTGTAATACAACACAGAAAGTATATTTAGCTACATTGGTCTCACATAAGTAACAATAAGGTTTCTGCCAAAAAAATGTTTTGAGCGTTTTCATCACATCAGAAGAATATACAAGCAAAAGATTAAAAAAAACTGTGAAGACATCTTTACAGACCACCAAGCACATATAGGTATACAGACAAATGCACATATCACATATCATGCTTGAAACTTTGAATAAAAAGAAAAAGAACCTGCGATTCAAAAATTACAGTTCCACAAACAAATTATAATGTTCATTTTTTTATCCAATTATTCGTCAAACAATTCACGTATGTGGATTCCACGTACTCCAGACAATATGTGGTACCTGAAATCTTTCATCCTCCTCTTTATCCATTGCAAGCCACTTTTGCAATTCTTGAATTTTTACCGAATAATCAGTCTTCTCCCCCAGAGAATATTTAGAGGCAAAAAAGGCATGACAAGGTCAGCTCAGGAGGAATTTCACTTTTTCTCGCAGAATTGGCACTTCTGTTATCAAGAAACAAAAGACGAGTGAACTACGCTTGCCTTTGATGAGCTTTTTAGTCGCCTAATGAGTGCTTCCAACTCTTTTGTCTACAAAGTGTTCATATACCAAACTCTCATTTAGTACATTCAACTGTCCTTCATTAGATTCTTTCTAGCTTCTTATGGAACATTCTCGTGAAAAATACCTTATGCTTCCTCAACCTCATTGCCGCTTGCCATTCATTAGAGTCAAGTCTTTCTACATAACTCCTATATAGAGCATCAGCATAACATGCCAGATGGAAATGTGTTTGGCTTTGTCTTGTGATAGACTTCTTGTCCGTATGGTTATGATCCTCAGCAAACATAACTCCATGTTTCAGATACTTCTCCGATATTGTTCTAGAGCTGCATGATCATCACATCCATGGAGTGAGGAAAAAATGATGATATATTATACATCAAAAGGAATCAACGTCCATATATACTTCTTTCTCATATATATGATGTACAACTAACTTGCTAGATCGCGATTCTGCAAGCCACTTCCCAGCTAAGCAATACACATCCGAGATTACTTCACTGGACTGGTGGTTTTGAGAAATGTACTTTGCAAGGTTGATAGCCATCTCATGCTGACCTTGTGCCCGCAAAAGCTTAGCCTCTTCAAGCTGCAAACATATGTACATTTAGGTAAATTTACATCAAGACGCAGAAACATAATCATGCAAGTGCTTCTCTTTACAAAACAAAAGAGAAAGAGCAGGAAAGAACCATGTAGGCGTTTTAGATCAATATGAATGCCAAAAAAAACATTTGTACAAAAGCTCATCCATAATAAGCTTTAAAAGAAAGCGCTAAACAATGAATTGTCCCCGAATGTGAAATGACATAGCTAGTGTGAAGCAGAATAAATATCCAAGTCATGGGTTCAAAACAAAAGAAACATAACAAGTATTCATGCATGTCAGTGGCGAATAGCTAGAAGGATCTGTGGCAATGAGGTATAGTTTGTTCATTCAGATGCCTGGAATTAAAAACAATTGCCTGTGACCAGAAATCCCCAAGAATCAAATATCTTCTCAGTGTTCTAAATGGCGGCCGCCGAGGCCGCCTAGGCGCTTGGAGGTGCCCTGCCGCCACGCCAATACCCCTTGGCATTTGATTTGGCGCCCAGGGAGTTTTGGCGGCCGCCTAGGCGGCCTTGCCGGTCTTGGCGGTCTCGGCGGCCTTGGCGGGCCTTGGCAGCGTCATCGGTGTCTTTAGAGGCCTTTGGCGGCCTAAAATGTATAGTATTAAACTAATGGAGATCAAGTTTTGGAAGGGTATAGAGGAGAAGAGTTAGAGGAAGGAGATGAACTTTGAACTTGGCATTAGGGATCTCCGATCTCGTTTATTTCTACTTATTGTCTTATTCAACTTATTTGCTAGTTGCTACTCATTTGGGTTTGTACTTTGAAGTTTGAACATTAAACTTTGCATTATGATTTTGTAGAACTTTGAACTTGCATTATGGATACATAGAATATAGTTTGATTGGATAATGGTTTGTTAAAAAAAAAAAAACGCCAAATTGCTTGGCGCCGCCTAGGCGGCTTGGCGCTTGGAGGTGGGTCTCCGCCCTACTAGCGCCAAGCGCCATTTAGAACATTATATCTTCTTGGTTCAGATGCAGCTTATTCTAGCACTGCAATTGGATGAAGTTAGCCCGAGGCCAATAAACATGCATTGTCAAGTAAACTATACCTTAGAGTCTTAGACTATGGTACAAAAGCTGAGAGGAGTTCCATTATTCCTGCTAATGTACCAACAGTTAAAGAGAAAGTTCGTACCCTTCCAAGCCAATACAGGGCACTATTTTGTTCTCCAGCTCCAGCACAGAGGAACTTGAACTCGTGCAAAGCAGCAGCAACCTGAGAAAATCTAAAGCCCTTCAAAATACAAACAAAATTTCAGACCACGCAAACAAGTGTGATTTACCAATAAAAATTATTGACTCCTCAAAGATACCTTGCGAAGAGTAGACTCTGAATCCAAAAGATGTTGCACCGTACAATCCGTGCACTTTAATATTTGAAGAAGAACTCTTCTGAATGCTATGAATGGTTCTAACAAATTCATATGTAGTTGTGCTCTTTTCAGTATGCAGCTCCAATCTGTATTTAGCCATGACAGCTATAGGGAGAGATTATCAAAAGTATTCATTAAGAAACCAGAACACAAAAAGAAAAAAAAATTGAAGAAAACCAGTCTTCCTTTCCTCTTCTTGCTTTTGTGTTTGTTTCCACTTCTCAGTTGTTTCTTCCGCAACTGACATAAAATAGTTGCTCTCCACAACCTTATGTGCCTAATGATGCTATGACATACACTAAAAACTCAGTCACACAGAAAGAGGCATTGCCAGCTCTATTCCATCGGTCTAAGGTGCTGAGAAAAGGTGGATTGACTGTTGGTCAGACCTTTGCAAACAAATGTGTTTGACAAAATTTCCACAAACTCCATTCTGTATCGGTACGGAGGCAAATGCTCACACAATCAAATGATGCAGTTTCCATGAATGAAGTAAATCTGACCACTGAGAAAAGTGACTGTGTCTGTATAACAATTCAGCTTGATTTCAAAGGTACTGAAGAAAATTGAAGAATTTTGGTTGTCATAAACAGGACAAAAATACAATACCTGATCTAGGGTAGGGACATCAGGTTCAGATAATAATTTCTGCATCTCAGTACTAGACTTCATATTTTCAAGCCAGCGCAAATTCCATGCCATGTCAAGATAGTAGAATATCTGCATTCCGATCGTATTAACCAAGGTTAGGAAAACCTTTACCTGATAAACTAGAGGCATGTTACATGCATATACGAATTTTGAGTCATTGACGATAAGGATTAGAATAATGCCATTCCTTGAGTAGCAAAAAACTGCCAAGTTTAAAGGCTCTCTGGGGCTCTTTTCGGATGCCGGTTATTGCTGTTGACGACATGTGTAAATTTATTGTCTGTGAGTTAAACGCCCCAAGCTCAATTACTCCTCTGAAACGTGATCAATATCATTCCAACTTGATTGCATTGGCCTTGAAGATGCTCAACAATTTCCAGTACTAACGAAAAGCTGAGTTCACCATCTAAAGGTTAAGTTTTAGTAACTAACTTTCAGCCTCCCATTTTTTCGGCATGTGTTTATGAAATATCTTTATTTGATTTTGTTAGTGTTTGTCCCACACGGTCTAACTATCACCTCCCAAACTAAGATATGAGCCTCTGAGGCCTATCCACTCATTGCCAATTGACTTTTAGTTGGACGCTATACCATAAACTGCTTTCATTTTGTGTTCAGTGTCAGACTACCAGTAGGTAACACGTCTAATTTTTGCTAATAGGAAGAAGAAAAATTCTTGATTCTGTAGAGTGCTACTCCATAAAGCCATTTACTAAACAAGCAGGAAGCAACAAGAAATTACAAAACTAGGATCAAAAGGTGATGGTCCGGCAAAATGGAGAATGAAGACACACAGGAATTAAAACCTGAAGCTTAATTATTGTAGAATAAATGTATTCAGTGCTCTCCTTGCTTGCATGATTAATGGACAACACAAGCTTTTGCAATGCCCTCAAACAACTGACGTTCCAAAAGATAGAGGATAGTTTTTAAGTGTATATGAGAAAATTGCAGAAAACATATCAATCTCTGTATTTGTATGAAAAGCCACTTGAAATACCATTCTAGCTCAAGCCTGGTGTAAGAGTGTGAAAGACTAAGGCCAATGTGTAGAACCAATTAACCACAAAACCATCAGAGGGAAGTAAACTACAAAACAGAGTTTCACAACAAGTTTGACTTGGCGTAAGGGCTAGCCTTAACAAGTTATCAACATCCAGAATCATATGTTCCTAACTTGTTTTCCGTGCTTTATTTAACTTTACTGTTCCAATCAACTGAGGTCGGAAAGTCAAACCAAAATCAGTTAATCCTCGATACCTGTACAAATGTTCATGGAAATGCCCTCTTGTAGGGTCTTGACTCAAACAGGAAGAGCTATCTCCCATGGACAGCAAAGAGAAATCCCAATTTCCGGCTAGCCAAGCAGTCTCGTACTGGAAAGACGTTATCAAGAAACTCAGTGGAAACATCAATGATAACGATTAACAAGCACCAGAAAATAACAATTAAAAAAGACAATAACTAGGTACATAGACCCAAAAACAGCGAAAGGAACATTGTAAATCACATTATCCTTTATATGCATAAAACATAAAATCATATATGAGCCTAACCTGGAGTTCAGAGAATTCCAAGTCCTGCTCAAACTGGCCTTTACTAGAAGTCAAACCTTGGCAGTATAGGTCCAACATATGAGTGCAACCCATTTGCTGCAAAGATCTAATCAGCCCTTTGTATGGTTTCCTTTGTCTCATCTCATCTTCTGTATTTGAAAAGGAAAGAGGGGAATGCTCATGAGACTTTTGTCTGGAAGAGCCTTCCCTTTGAATCTCTGCCTCAGATCTGACCTGCAAGTCATAGTACTCCAGCGCTTTGCTCCAATTTCCCTCGTGTTCAAAGGTAACAATTTGCGAGGCTAACTATACGTGTAATCACAACAAATAAAAAGATGAATTTAGAATAGAATCAATAGATATATCTAACTTCTCATAATTTGTATTTGTGGTGTATTATGTAATCCTCATTGTGGCCTACAAACCAAATTGCAGAAATGCATCAGATACCATACTACTGTATATTGGATAATATCATCCTCAGCAAGAGATGACCAAACAGGTGAATTGTACTCAGGTAATTGCTGTCATAGTTGGAGGAGAATTCAGGCTAACTAGCACAAAAAACTGTAGAAACACATCGTGCATGTTTGAGTCCACAGTAGTTAAAAGTTGTTAACATTTGTTTCCTTCTTTCGCAGCCAGTAGGAAAACATGTCACGAAGCCAGAGACTCTGGCACTTCTGAAATCCCTAAGGAAGCCTTCTCTCGACAAGGGGGCTTCGTGGGCAATTCTTTTGTTGGTATTTTCTTTATTTCATCTGAAGTAAAGGTGCTGTGAATGGTAATACTGTTCCTTTCAGTAAAGGAAATAGCTCCTTGTGCACTCTTGCTTGCTTTATTTACGAAATGTTAAAGTTTCTTCGTCCAGCAATTAACCAAAAAAACCAATAAAATGTATACCGTCTCTATACTTATTATCCCAATAAAAATATTTGGGACAGGGATTTGTAGTGGGTATCGCAGCTATTCAGGCCAAGACAAATTCAAATAATCAAGAGTACTCATTCCAGGAAGTAGCAGATGTGTCCATTTTTCTCCCGGTAAAAGGTAAAAATTATGACAAAAAACGTCACCCATAAGCAACAGAAAACGAAAAGCAGCAAATCCAAAACAGTCCCTTGCGGCACTGTAGAAAAAAGAAGCTATAGAAACTACAGAAAATGATCAAGGGAGGGGTTACGCTCTCTAGACTACCAACTGATCAAAAGGCTAAAAAGGCATCTGCTATCTTTGGAAAGGCTCTCAATGCCATAAAAATGAACCTGAGTCCTATTTCTCCAAAGGTGGGAAAATAAGTATCCTTTACTAAATTTAACTCAATTGCCAAATAATAAAACTACATCCAAGTGACAGCAGGAGACCATCTATGCATTATCATCTGTCTAAAGTACACGAATGTGAGAAGTGTAGAACGTAGTCATATACCACCTAGCGACCTTAAGAATCCAAGATATAATAGTAACACGATGGTTTTCTGATATACAATAAGAACTAGAGATCACATAAGATGGAAACCAGACACAGCAATTCCAGTTAGGAATCAATAACAAAAAAGCCATGATAGCTGGGGAAGTACAGATCCTTCACCTATGATTAAAAACATATTAAGGTACCAAAACTTGAAGAAAAATGAAGTATATTAAAAGCTTCAATGTTATGACTGTAAGTAGATATTGCAGATGAGGTAGAGGAAAATGTTGTCCTGGATGCCAACAACTTATCTCAAGAACTGGATAGATTAATCTTAATCCAATACACATTAACTTTACAGTTTACTTCTAACCTTGTGGGACTGGATAATCCCATACAAGCTGTCCAGTTCATTGATTTGAGTGACTGCCGAGACCAATATTGCGATGTGGTGTGGAAGCTGGCAAAAAACACAAGGGGAAACAATGAGGGAATAAAATTAACATCAATTCTTGTCTTTTTTGAAAATTTGTGAAGCCTACAAAAATGGTCAAAAGTATATTTCTTATATGCTGAATGAAGCACCATACAAGCATATACCGTATTGCTGGAACCATAACAAAGTTATTAACTTACTACATCAGCATGAGAGAAATCTGGGCTCCCCAAGGTGAGGCAGTTAAAATGCTCCTTGCACCAGTGCTCCACGTATAGAACAGCAGTAAAATAAGCACCACAGCTCTAGGATACACAGCAGCAGAATTAGAATGGCATGTCCACAAGAACCTGTTTTCTGAATAGCCCATACTTTCTTTGTTTATTTGTCCTTTTCTATTTCCAAAGAACGGGGGATTGGGGAAGGGATGTAAATTGCGCGCATGTGTGAGTGTGAGAGGGAGAGTGTGTGAAGGTTATAGGAAAGGGAGGGTATATGATTCTACTCAGTACTCACAATTGCTGACTTTAGTAACAAGAAGATAATCGACAGATAGCCAATATACCTTCCAAAACAAATCGCCACTCAGAAACAAACAAAAAATAACATCAATATAGAAAACCAAATAACAATTTATAATTTTCCATATTTACGTATTTGTATAGTATTCTACAAGCATGAATAATATTTCTTGACTAATTCTTGCTATTCACCTTCAAACCTGGCAAATCATCTAGGACATGATTGATAACGTTTTTTATATAGTTCTCTTTATGCTTTTACATTTTTTATAAATAATATACAAATGTGTTTGGTAAAATGTTTTTGCTTTTCTTTACTCTAAATGTTCACAAAGTTTTCAAAAATTCTGCAAACACCAAATTCATGTTTTCACATGTTTAAAAGACGAACACCTACAAAACACACGGATGCATATGAACGTGCCTGACCAAGAGCGCGCGAGTGGCAAAAGAATCTTTCAAAAACATTCCACACAACAAAAATTCACAAGAGCGAGAAAAAAGAGCACAGAGCGAGGATTGAGAGCGCAAGCAGATGGTCCTACAGAGTCATGTGCCTGAGGGATGAACAATACAAATAGTTAGGCACACGGAACCCAAGGTCAAATCACAGGGACAGAAAAAAGTACACGCCGGAATAAAGAAGATTCCTCTCCCACTTGCGCTATGATGCAAAAGAAACATTCCAATCAATGTCTATGGAACTCTACCTCCCACCGAGCATCTCTGTTTCAGAAAATCATCATCGGACGTATTGCTCTGATTTTCTACAATTCGAGAATTTTATCGTTGAAGTTCCTATAGTAAGTTCCACACTTTAATTGAGGGTGTTTTGGTTGTTTGGGAGCTGCACAATTGTGTTTGATTTGCTGATGTAAGTAAAATTAGGGCTAGAAATTGGATTTGGCTGGGTTTGGAACGTTGCTGGTGATGTGAGGTTGACGGTGGCACCGGTGGTGATGGGGATTTCGGGAAGGTTGAAGGGAAGATAAAGAAGTCATATAAAAAAAAATGGAGACCATTCAAAATCAAATTTCACTAACCGAACAAGTTTTATCTGTCTTCGTTTTCACTTATGTTTAAAACAAAATGTTTCCAAACAGGTTTTTGGTTTCGTTTTTAGAGCAAATATACCAACTCATGTTTTTAGTATTTGATAAACAAAAAAACTAAAAATTTTACCAAACGCATCTCAAGAAACTGGAAATAAAATAAAATAAAAAACAAAATTAGTATCACGGAAGTTTCACCAGTCACAAGAAGTGAGCATCCCAAGTTTTCTAAGTCATAATATCCATCAAAGTAAATGTTTCTGAACTGGACAAACGGAAAGAAATCAAATGGAGGAAAGCAATAAGTCAATTGTTGAGGGTGTAACAAAATTTGTCACCCCGGCTTCTAATAGCTTATGTTTTTAAAGGAGTTGATGTTCGACATTTCAATATGGTAGCACAGAAGATCATGTGCTTGATCTGCACCCTACCTGATAAGTGGAACAATAGCACATTTTTCGCATGCTGAAGACAAATGTGAAAACTTAAGACTGGGTCTTTTCTTAGCTACTCTACACACATATAGTAGCCAGGAGACACCCATTACAATAAGATGTGATTTTATTAGCTGATGAGAGTAAGCCTTTTACAGAAAGTAACATCAAATTACTGGCAAACGTACTTGTTGCATACAGCTTTTGAATCTTAAACTACGACATTCAAAACATTTCATGTGACTAGAACTATAGAAACTATGTTATTTAGGCATACATAGCTAAGGGTGTTGCCGGCTTCGTTGATAAGATAACTAAACAATGCTTTTGTAATACAACTGACTCCAAGTCAGTGATATGATATGATAGGATAGATAAGCTGCAACTTACTGGAGAATGAGTGCTGATTTTCCTTGTGGCAGGCTTTTTAACAAAAGCAAATTCTCACTAAACTAGAAATATGAGAATGAGTATAAGTGTATAAGAAGAGGATTAATGACAAAAAAGTAACGGCAACCAACAAGTTTTAATCAGAAATACTATAAAGACCTATGCTACATTACATGGACTGATGTACAGGTGCTGGCTGTGTGTATGAGATTGTCCAACTCTAATTATGTCGTTGGTATATTTCTTCCATTATCTAGGAAATCTGGAGTTTAGGGTGCCTTAGGGAATTTTCAGGCACCATATGAGAGTTCTATCAATATTTCATGGTAAGACAACAAAGAAGTACGAAATATGCTTGCTAGGTGAAGGTCGAACCAAAGATGTCGGACCCGGATCCCTCACCCTTATCTGAGGGGCGAGTACTTTATAGATTTAGAAGAGTCCATGTAAACTTGGTAAAACACCAAGATGACCCAGTGAACTGTGAATGTCGAGATATAGTCTTAGTCAAACAGGCAAAGTTGTACTCTTGTTTTCCATCTTTAGTAGGCCATGCAGAGTGGATAATCACAGTATGTTTGGCTCTTCTTTTTCTCAATTTCATTTCATTCTTCTATTTTTCTCTTCTTCCCTACCTCATACCAGTTAGTTTTCACAGTACCCAAAAAAAAACTAAAAGATTATCAAAATCCAGAAGCTCAGATATCCTCAGTTGAAGGATTTGATTTTGTTTTGTTACTCAAATTTGACGATTATAGTGGAAAGTCATACCTTGTCCCACGATGATGTTGAAAGAATGCAGTCGAAGTAGAAGTAAAATCTTTTGTCTTAGCAGAGGTGGAACAGGATTTTGGGCCACAACTGGATGGCTTAGTATACTGTGGAATCATTGCAACAGTAAGTTACCTGAATTAATGCCCAGAATTTGAGACCAGATCAACTCAAGAAAAGTTAATTGTGATGACAAAGAACAATATCTTAAGTAAAAATGCACAACCATATAAACGGAAAAGAAGATTGTGTGAAAATGAAGCCCAGAAATACAAAGCAGAGATAAATGCAGAAATAAATAATAGTTTCAGGCTGACAACAAAACTAAAGCATGGCACTAGTAACTAAAGCTTCAGAAATTCTCTGCTAATACAAACTTCAAAATGTGCTCCCCACAATATTACTGCCGACTCTGCATGACAGTTATATTTCCTAGTTTTCAAGATGATAGTAATGATACTACTAAAACATTCACAATTTGTAAAAAGTGTGTTATGGGGTTTACAATAATGTGCAATGGTAGTTAGCTTACCAAAAACAGCACAATAGTCGTGCCACTATGTATGAACCCTTATCAATCCCAAGTGTCACTCAGATCCCTACTTCGGCATGAGAGAGTAAGAGAAGAGCAGAACATTGATCCAACTTCAACCAATAGGGACAAATGAGATATTTGCAAAAATTTTACAGGCAGCAAAAAATTCCTTGGTAGGGTGCTGAGGATCAATACTTTATTTCATTTTTCTGCATATAGATAATGTGGTCGAGGGTCTGCACACTTCCAAACATATTGCAATATTGCATACTCTGTACTGTGTGTGCGCGCGCGCGTAGGTCTGCACACTTACTACTCAAGCATATACATTCTAGCGTTGGGAAAGCTTCTCAAATTCTTCTTCGCCAATCACTGCTGGTCAAATACTGTGCCGATTCAATATTTCAGAAGTAAGAAGGGCTTGCTATGTGGTCAAGACTTAATTCTTCAATCGTCCCTTGCAAGACTTAATTCTTCCATCTTCCCACCCATAGTACCCTCATCATTGTGCTCAAGTATGGAGTGGGGCGGCCAAAACAGATCTCCAAATCTCCAATGTCAAATGATCCAACAAACCACCCACGTACTTTGACTCTATTTATAGTATACCTTGACAATGTCACTTTGTAGGTACTAGTATCCTATATCACTTGCAACGCGACCCAGAAAATATGACATCACAGTAAATGGCAGGAGTATTGCCTCACCTGCATAACATATCGAGCTTGCCCACCTTAAGGCCTTGGGGTCAGCACCCAGCCATGAAAAGCCGCCTCTCCTACCATTGGCACCTCATATCGCGTCACCTCGAATCTGTCCAACTTTAAAGTCATACCAAAACATAGAAGGAGCAGGGTCTAAAGACCCCCATTCAGAGTTGGTTCGTCAGTTATGTCATGCTTCAGTAATCCCTGACATGGAACTGGCGCAGACTTGTGGATTGGCACCTAGAGTAGAAGGGATCATTGAAGCTGCTTGGCCCACCCAACAAGGTGTCCCTGCTCTCACAATCAGACCAATCTTAGATATGACAGGTGATACCTTGAGACATATGCCATACCCTCAGTCACAAGTTTGTGGAGCCCTTGCAAGTGCTGGAGGGGTGCGAGGCGTCAACTTTGAAAACACTTAAGCTCCAATGTGTTTGAGCATCAATATTAAATTTAAAAAATTAAGTTTATTACTCCCTCCATTCCATTTTGCTTGTCCACTTTTTGATTTTCTTATGTCCCAAAATGTTTATCCATTAGAAAAAGGCAAGGAAAAAAACAATATGAAATTCTGTGTTTGCCCATCTCTTTTGAATTGATACGACAACTTGAACTTAAATTGGGGGCATTTTTGAAAGTTCAAGTTTGGGAAGTGTAATGATTATGCTCCCTTAATAAGTTGGATTTCCCAAAATGGACAAACAAATTGGGACAAAGGGAGTATAACAATAGGGTCCTACCAGTTTTATGAGCGTTAATTACAGGAAACAATAAAGTTCATCTGGAAAGGATTTGTTTTGCTACAAAAAGATAATTCATCCACCCTTGGTGGATCATTGACAAAGTTTTTGCCTTCCAACCAAGAAGTCCTAGGCTCGCCTGCTATTGTTGTTTCTATAACTTACCTTTTGTTACATGTACATAATTATACATGCAGGAGAAGACTCTGCAATCTGATTTGATGTTCGGCAGTGCATTTGTCAACGAAGTGGATTAAGTAATTGTCAGTTGCAGTACTATAAATGCATGAATCCAAACTTTGTGAACTCGGTTTGAGTAAGCGTGTAAATTTAAAATTTGAAGCCGCGAAATCTTCCCGAAATGCTCTGTATCACCCCAGAGCTTAATTTGGGAGCGTGTTCATCAACCAATTACGCACTAAGGTCATACTTACTCAGCATGGCTCTTGAGGATGAGCTGGCCTTGTGGCCTACCTCTTCTAGAAAAGGAGGTCTCCTCCTATAGAACACACCTAACGAGAGTTCATTGCTCTCTCCACTCTATGGCTGCCCCAGCTCTCTTTCCCTCCATCTATAATGTTTTCACTATGTCTTAGAGCCTACATATTGCGAAATCACCATACTCCGGCATCCCAAGAATGTATTATCCATTTAATCCAACATAGGACTATTTTTTGGAAAATCTAAGATATAAGACTATTTTTGGAAAATTTAAGATATAGGACTATTTTTTATGTATTCAAGGATCCAACAAAAACAAGATAGAGCATGGCTTTGAGGGACAAAATTCACTTGGTTATTTAATCGGCAAATAATGAGCACATAAATTGAATCAGGTCTCTAGGCCTGCCTCTTTGATGCCTTTCGGCTTCAATTTGGGGGCATGGTTACACGACATAACGCCCCATGAGTTCCTTGATTTGCGGAGGTATAGGGAGGCGCTATTGCAATGGTAAAAACTTTCAGAGAGGAGCACTCCGTGCCTATATTTCCAAAGGTTAGGTCCGTCTCCAGTCCTCTCCGGCCCATAACCCCATCGACTGGGGATACATGGGTACTGTTATTTCTGTAATCAATTGTCAGATTGGATTATATAAAATGCGGACATGTGTTACAATTTGTCAAGTGCACGTGTCGGATACTTAACAGCTAGGTGAATGTATGGGATATGTGTCTAAATGTTCCTTCGGGCATGAATGCAACACAAGGATTTCACTAGAAAAATTAAAATAAGACTCAAATCTCATCAATGCAATTCAAGTTTTGTTTTTTAGGGGGTGAATCCTATTTTACCAAACTAAAGGAGAAAAGTATTTTCAAAAACAATGAATTTTAGTATGTTTGGAGTCCCTGGAATAAGAATCCAATAATCCCATCACTAGGAAATCCTTGCATCCAACACCAACTCCTGAGTCCATGTACACCATCAAGCCCCAAGTTTGTCTTTTGTAGTACCAAAAGTGACCTTGACTAATTTACCTACAAGTTATGAAAACACACAATAGCATAGGTCCATACAATACCACCTGGTCATTCATTCTTATTAGTATTAGTATTCTATGCATAAACCACAAATATATCAATGACTAAGAAACCAAGCCCACAACAACTCTCAAAACATAAGCTACAGCACATTAATAATTTGTGACATACAAACCATCAAATTGTCTTTTCCGAAGGAAGATGAAGAAGCTACATAACATAGTCGGAGTTCATTAAGTGTGTCCAAAATGACCTGTATCGACTTAATCAACGCATTGGATTCTGCCAAGATATTTTCCTCCAACTGCACATTCCACGAAAGAAGAACTTATAGGCTTATATTGGATCTATAACCACTACCAAACAGGGTAGATACTTTATCGATGAAATCACTTAATTACTTTTTAACGTATATGGACATACAATTCATAAAATTAAAGGAAAAACACAATCAAACTAGCAATAACATTTGAAAGGTCCAGTCAGAATAAAGGGGAAAAAATCAACAGGCATGTTCAAGAAAAAAGCAAGATGTAATTGTTCTTCTAGAAGAAGATGAAACGGTTGAGAACTACAATGTGAGACTTGTAGCTAAGACGGTTTACTCATGGTAATGGACTATGAAGAGACTTTGCATCATGAGTCCCTGACGAAGACAAATTGCATTCATTTCTCCTCTTATGTGCTCTTATCCGAATTGCCCTCATAGTACTTAAATGATGACATGGATATGTGACAACATTTCTCTTCTAAGTCAACTTAAGCAAGGTATGCAAATTGAATAGCTTTCTTATGGTTTGATGCAGTGGCCAAACCACATGTTAACCAATTGAACAAAAAAAAAAAACTGCTATTGTTTATTAAGGTACTCAATGTGAAGAGAGAAATACTAAAAAAGGCCCTCATTCATCCGAGAGACATCACATGCAAATATCAATAACAAATTCAAGTTCAACTAAGATACTTATATACCATTTACAAAAGGGGGTGATGGTCAAAGAGAGAAAGGAATGATTTGTTACCATTTGCTTTTTGCATACCCTTAGAGAAGAGAGAGGAGAAATGTTTCATCAAAATATTTCAGATCTGAGTTGTGGGGGCCATTGATCACTTTACAATACCAATATTAGGGGCCAACTAGTAGGAATTTTACACCTTAAAAGTAGTAATGTAGCATATTTGGGGGACTCTGTAAACTTTGGTCGCCCAACCCTCCATCTGCCCATGTTTTGATAGGTCTTACAACTTACAAGGCTATGAGGATTGGAGAGGGTAGAGTATCATAGTTCATGTGTATGTCCATGATATAATGGTGACAATTAATAACGTGGAGAAAGTGTCAAACCTCATGTCTCTTTTAGCCAACCATTTCAAAACACAAATCACAGGATAAAAGCTAAAATGCATAAATTTCCTTTTATTTGCATCTAATCTGAAATCGGCCTTACAATTATTCTAGAGGACACGAATTTTACACCAAGTTTCTTCTCGGAGTCAAATTAAGGAAGGTAAGTAAGTTCGATAAGGCCTCTTATTGTTTGAAGTTTTCACTTCGGGGCCAAGCATGATTTGATAGGTCTCTTAGGGCTACCCTAAGAATGGGATGTGTGCACTGGATACAAGCCAAGTCATGAAGATCACACATGTTCATCAAAAGATCTTTTCGTATATTCACCTGACAGTGGCGACACCTGACAAGTACTAATGTGGAGAAAGTGTCCAAACTTATAGCTCTTTTAATCAAAGACTTTGAAATGGAGTTAGGTACATTGAGAAACTTTCTCACGGTTTATTTCATCGACATAGAAACTTTCTCATGATTGAGGTTGCCATAAGAGCACCATATATCCGAAATGAATACATCCTTGGTCTCTTATAAACAGGCATGATAGCTCATTGCAGACTAGCATAATTACTACTGAGATTGATCATTACCTTCGTAGTGAAATTGGTGATTCAGAGCTCCCCAAACCCCATTAGATGTTTCTTGTGCAGTAAAGGTTGCCAGAGAACTTTCTACATGATCCTTGTATTACTTGTCATTTAGGATTTATGTGAAACCTTGTGTCTGTTGCAAGGAAAGGAATGTTGTTGTTCTCTAAGCCGGGTTGGAAGCACTTACTAATGGAGACTTAGTTGTCTCAATTGAAGGTAGATGGTGAACTTCAGGTTACTGTATGTTTATAGAAGGAAAGTTAAGCCATGGAAAATGAAACTGGTGAGCTTATGTCGCTGTATGTTTCACCAGGCATTGTGTCCAATCTTTGGAAATATGGGCCCTAGAGGACTTGTAATCGATATAGTGTCATAATACATGTGTCAAACATGATATTTTCATGAACAAGAAGAAATCCAAAGGCCGAAATACGGAAAGGAAAAGAAAAGAGCTGGAAACAGGACAAAAGCCGACAATTAACCATAATAGTTCGAGAATAAATAACCTGCAAAGAGATTATTCTGCAAAGATCAATGTCCAAATTTTTCCTTCCAGCTAAGTTGACCACAACATTTGGTAACAGAAGTTCCGCAACTTCAGCTTTCAGCATTACAATATCTTGGCATAATCTGAAAGATACATCTATGGAATCACGTTTGATGACCGAAAAGCAAGCTCTGAGAAACCCCCAAATATGTGGAATTGCACAATCACTGCTTGTTACACAGAAGAGGAAAAGGTTACCTAAAAATAATATCATCGGAATAACCAATAAGAGCATAAACAAGTGGGCAAATCCATGCCTCAAAATTTTTCTCATGAGTCTTCCATACAAAAGACTTCTCCAGTGAAATTGCATCAGCTGATAATAAACACTAATTACAAACATTACTGAAAGAATATATATTAACACTAGAAACAAAAGTGAAAACAAGAAAAAACTACCTACAAAATAAAGCTCTCGTTGAAATCAACAAAAGCAAAAAAAAAAAAAAAAAAAAAAGAAGATAGGTAAAGCATAGCCTGGAGTATTATACCCTCGGGCCCCTTGCTATGAGACCATTGAAACTTTAACCAACAAAAGTCAAGTATTCCTAGATAAAAATCAATCTCCAACCGAAAAGAGATATTCTTTGTAGAATCTTATGGATGAAAGGTTGTTAATCTTCCTCAAGATCCACTATCCTCAAACAATTAATACAATTTCAGGAAATTTACCTTGCCCATTAAAACAACAAAAACTGAAATAGATAATATGGAAATGGTATACGTAAGCCCACAAAGAAAAAAAGACAATGATATGCACTTACCAAAACAATTTCATCAAACAGATCGAAAAGATATATAAGGGGATAGGTTGTGATAATAATGTTCAATGACATGAACAAGCTCCCAAAAAAGTAAGAGCAAATAAACCCCAAAACTACTATCACTGCAAGCGAAAGCAAAATGAATATGTAGATTAGAGTATAGGCCTACCGCTAAACGTCCTCTCTTGATCCAATAGCAGATTCTGTACGAGCTCCATATTAACACCCTTAGAGTGGACCTACAATGCACATAAACTTTGTAAATCACCTGTACGGAAAAAATCACCGAAATTACCCACGAAATAAGGTTCACGCATTGCAGGTTAGTTATGCGTCAATGAGAAATCAAGATCAGCAATATGAAAGAACGATTTGTGGCTGTGGGGCTCCACTAGTTTTGCAACTTCACAACAAAAACAAAAACAAAAAAAAAACTGAATTGGGAAATTTCTGAAGTATTTAGTATCAGAAATCATTTTCAATTCACTACAAGTCTATAGAATAGAGAAAGGAAAAGTCTAGGTGACTTGGGGGTGACTTGGTTGACGAAATTGTTCAACAAGATTATTATGACTAGGAAGATGCCCGACGAATGGAGAAGGAGCACCTTAGTACCTATCTATAAGAATAAAGGGGATATTCAAAGCTGCAACAACTATAGAGGTATTAAATTGATGAGTCATACGATGAAGTTGTGGGAAAGAGTTATTGAGTATCGCTTGAGGATGGTGACTACGGTGTCAGAGAAACAGTTTGGGTTCATGCCAGGAAGATCAACCGTGGAAGCTATCTACCTATTAAGGAGATTGGTGGAAAAACACAGAGCAAAAGAAGAAGGATCTCCATATGGTTTTCATAGACTTAGAAAAGGCTTATGATAGGGTGCCTAGGGACATCATATGGTGGATTTTGGAGAGAAAATGAGTGACCAAAAGGTATATCGAGGTGATTAGAGACATGTATGAAGGTGCCGTCACTACCATTAGATCACCAGTAGGGGAAACAAGTGAATTTCCAATCACCGTAGAATTGCATCAAGGGTCAGCCCTGAGCCCGTACCTCTTTGCCTTAGTTATGAATGAATCGACTAGACAATTTCAAGAGGATATTCCATGGTGTATGATGTTTGCAAATGACATTGTCCTCGTGGATAAAACCGCTAGAGGTGTTAATACGAAACTAGAAATTTGGAGGGAAGCATTAGAGTCAAAGGGTTTTCGGATAAGTAGGAGTAAAACTGAGTATATGGCGTGCAAGTTTAGTGGTACCAGTAGTGCGCATGAAGAAAGAGTGATGATTTAAGACCAGGAGATACCAAAGAGTGATCATTTTTAGGTATTTAGGCTCAATCATTAGTAGAGATGGAGAGATTGCTGATGATGTGACCCATAGGATCCAAGTGGGGTGGCTCAAGTGGAAAAGTGCTACTGGTGTACTATGTGACAAGAGGGTACCCACAAAATTGAAGGGAAAATTCTATGGAACTACCATAAGACCAGCGCTACTTTATGGGACAGAATGTTGGCCTATTAAGAAACAACATGTGAGCAAGATGAGTGTAGCGGAAATGAGAATGTTGAGGTGGATATGTGATAAGACTAGACAAGACAAGATTAGAAATGAAACTGTTCGTGAGATGGTAGGTGTAGCACTTATAGAGGAGAAGTTGAGGGAAAATAGGCTAAGGTGGTTTGGGCATATCTACCGTAAACCAAAAGATGCAGTAGTTAAGAGAGCGGATAGGATAGCTCTAGGTAGCAATGTTACGGGGAGGGTATACCTAAATTGACATTAGTGCTGTAGTGCGCAAAGATATGAGTATAATGGGTCTATGTGAACAAGTGGCCCTTGACAGAGCTCAATGGAGGAAACGGATTCATGTAGCCGACTCCAAGTGATGGGACGTAAGGCTCGGTTTGGTTGGGTTTGGGTTTGGTTTGGCTTCACTTATTTATCAAATTTAAACTCATCGAGAACTTAATATTTATGATAGCATAAAAAGATCCAAGTTGAACCAATACATTGTCATTATAGGATGCTGATCAAATGTTTCCAAAGCATTCAAACCAATTAATGGAAGATAACAAGACACTAATATATTAATATCAAGACATGAATTATAAATACTGGATGTCATTAGATAGTAACCTCAATGAGAGACCTCTCAAGAGAATCAAATGATAGCAAAGCTCGTTGGCCCTTCTCAGTCGAGAGTATCCCCTGTATTAACATCAAAAGAAGTACAATGGTAACTACCTTGGATTATGAGAATGAAATGGTGAAACAAGAAAATGTAGCCGACCCAAGTAGTTGGGGATAGGCTTTATCAAGCTGATGGATATTAAAAACAAGTTCTCACAAAATCTCCAACCTCTTATTCTAGGGTCATAACAAATTAATTTAGACAAACACAGAGCAATATAATTCAATAGTTTGAAGCTGAAAAAGTTCCACACAGACAAGAAAGGTTCTGAAAAAGGAAAGGACTTTGACAAGGGAGCTTGTGAAGACATGTATATAATTATCTGCTTCTGCATCTTCATTTGTCAGCACAAGTCCAAGGTGAAGCAAATGTGCAGTTGGCAATCATCAAGAAACAATAAAAAGACAAGTGCATCAAAACAAGCCCAATAAAGATATGCACTTATAAAGACCATGACCTTGTCTATAGTTAAATGGCTTAACTAAATTCCTCCAAATCATTGTAGTTAGGTTCCTAAGTTTGGCAACAATGTTGTTTTCCTTTTCTTTCTTTGTAGGTTTGGCATTCATTTCTTCTCTATATCGATAATATTCTAAGTAAATGCAGTATTTTCAAAGATCCAAAAAAGAAATTTAAGTTAACTCTGTGGAGATGGGACATACAAGTACAAGGATTATCAAATTTAGAGGTAATTATTGTCAGATTGCGCACATTAATTCAACTACTGAACATCACACAAAAAGGAATAATAGATGATTGCATTCATACACAGATTTTGAGGAAGTAGTAAAGCTGATGAAGATGCAACAACAATTTTCTTAGAAATGTTGTTCCTATTTTGTTGCAGAAGCGATGGGATCCTCATATCTTAAGATTGTTACATCCCTTCCTTGATTTGTAGTTCACTATATTGTTTCTACGAAACATAGTATTTCTCATTCTTTGGAGAAGGCAATACCACTGCACATTCATAGAATGATTGAGGTTGTGATCAACATGAAACAATTTTCAATTGAATATTCTTTGTCCATCTCGTGGCCAAGGGTGCTATTACTTTAGAAAGGCTCGGAACTGTAACAACTGTTTATCTTACAGTTCTTTGGCCCTCTTGGCTTTCTTGTCATGTCTCAACCTTTCTATAAGGAGAGAGGAAACGCTTTTACGTCTGGCACTCTTTTTACCCTATTCTGTTTTCGGAATTAACAAAACCTCTTTCAAGCAATTGAAGTTCCCCAAAAGTAATATTAATAATAAAATTGATGAAGGGACCAGTCAGAACTTCACACATCCCAACACACTCCAAGGGCAGCAAAATGAATGTGGAGAAATTTTAGCAAACATGGGGCCTGATGCTGATTTTGGTTAAAGATCCCCCATAGCAAACTATGATCACCCTTGGGGTCCAAGTGGTTGGAGCTTCATGCGAGAGGGGCCAGTCTATTGTTTAGTTTCTTTTGTCTTGTGTTCAATTCCAATGCACCCAACAAATAAAGCCTATATAAATGCAATTTCTAGGAAATGGATCGTGGCATCGTGCCACAATCCCAACACCCAAGAGAGTTGAAGAACCAGATGTTCTTGTATTAACTAGATCATCTGGTATTAACTAGATCAAGATGCAGCCAACTTGATTATATTGTATCTTGCTATTTACTGCTAAAAGTTATTTCATACAGTTGTATATATTGCACCCTACTAGTGATAATATACTGTTAGATGATGGATCTATTTGTATCTAGTGTAATTATGTGTCTTATCATGTAATCAGTTTAAGTATCTCGGACCGTAGTGCAATTATTATACAGCTTGTATATATATTTTACGTTGAATGAAATTAACTCTAATGGGTTTTCTCCCTATTATGATTACCCTAAAACTGAATATGGTATCAGAGCGATAGAACCTGGCGACCTACGACGTTCTTCTCGTCGCTGCGTGAACAGTACTTTCGGGGGAACAGTGTTTCGTGAACAGTGTGTCGCGTGAACAGTGATCATGAACAGTACTCGCGTGAACAGTGCTTTGTGAACAGTGCTTCGATCAGTCGGGGCTTGCCGTCGCCGTCGATCAGATCTGTTCTCGCCGATCAAATCTATTTTTTTCTTTTTCAACACTGTTTCAGTCAGATCCGAAGGTATTCAGTTGATTTTTTTTGAGGTTCTAGGGTTTTTGGAACCTTTATTTATTATTTTTGGAGTTCTAAAGTTGCTGGGAACATTGTTTATTGTTTATTTGGCATTATTGTTCTACTTTCAAGATGTCAGAAGAGAAAAAACAGGCTTCCGCTACTGGCAAGGATGAGTTGAGTCGTGTAGCGACTCTGGATAACTCTCCACTGGATATTTGTCCCATCAAATTGGATGGCACAAATTATTTACTTTGGTCTTGTACTTTTACATTAGCCATTGAAGCTAAAGGGATGTCTGAGTTCATTGAAGGCCCTATTACTGAGCCTACTACTGATGTTGAACTCAAGACGTTTAAGTCTCGTCGATCTTTAGCCATGACTTGGTTGTTTAATTCTATGAAGGCTGATATTCGTAGTCCCTTCTTACTTCTTAACACTTCATATCAGATTTAGACTATTGCCAAACAGACTTATTCTCAGCAGGGCAATGATGCTCAGTGTTTTGAGTTGCGAAAGCGACTTCGTACTATGGATCAACACAATCGATCTGTGTCTGTTTACTTTGCTGATCTCAATGGGACCTGGCAAGAATTTGATTATTATCAGGGGTTTCAAGCAGTCTATTCCGTTGATGCTGGTGCTTGGTTAAAAAGAATAGAGAAAGAGCGTGTGTATGACTTTCTTGCTGGTCTTGATGTGGAGTATGATCCAATTAGAGTGCAGGTGTTGGGTCGTGTTCCGTTTCCATCTTTGGGAGAGGCCTATGCCATTGTTTAACAGGAAGATAGCAGAAAGGGTGCTATGTTACAAGCTCCTACTTCTGATCGTTCTGCATTGGTTGCTATTCCGCAGGGACAGTTTGGGTCTGGCAGTGGAAAGTCTTAGTCTGGTACTACTAGTGGGACCATAGACCGTATGTCACTCCAGTGTGATTATTGCCACAACACTGGACATACCAAGGATTTCTGTTGGAAGTTACATGGTCGTCCTTCTCGTGGGCGAGGCAGTGGACGTGGAGGTCGAGGTCGTGGTCCCGGGCGTTCTCAGGCTCAGGCATATATTTCAGAGTTTGCTACCTTGTCTGATTCTGGGTTCAGTACAGGAGTTCAGTCACCTTCTGATTTTGTTGGCGGTTTCTCTCAGAGGGAGATGCAAGCTCTCAGGCGTCTATGGCTCAGGCTGATTCTTCCTCTACTATAGCTCCTACTTCCACAGCAGCTCCTACTGCATCCTATTTTGCTCATTCAGGTATTCCAGCTAGTGCATTTACTGCCTCCTCTGGTATTCTTTGGATTATCAATTCTGGTGCTTCAGATCATATGACAGGTTGTTCCTCTGTTTTTTATTCTTATTCCACTTGTTCTGGTAAGGATAAGGTTCGAATTGCCGATGGATCGTTCTCTGCTATTTCAGGGAAAGGTTCTGTTCGCTATTCTCCCTCTATCTCTCTCTTCAGTCCTCCATATTCCAAACTTTGCCACTAACCTTCTTTCAGTTAGTAGTTTTACCCATTCTGCAAACTGTTCTGTGACATTTTTTCCTACTCACTGTATCTTTCAGGAACTAGAAACAGGGAAGGTGATTGGCAATGGTAAAGCACATGGTGGTATCTATTATCTGGAGCATGCACCTCATCCATCTCAGCCATCTTTATCATGTGGACAAGCTCTACGGGCAGATATGAGTTCCACTCTTTCTTTGTTACATCGGTGGCACCGTAGATTGGGTCATCCCTCTTTTGAGATATTAGAGAAACTCTTTCCTACTTTAGTTAAACATTGTCCTAGGGATCAGTTTTTTTGTGAAGCCTGTGAGTTTGGAAAACATAAACGCTCTTTTTATGCACCTATTAATAAACGAAGTGATTCTCCATTTATAGTTATCCATTCTGATGTTTGGAGTCCTTCTCCTGTTACTTCTTTAAAGGGCTATCGATGGTTTGTTACTTTTATTGATTGTTATTCTCGTGCCACATGGGTGTACTTACTCCAGTTAAAAAATGAAGTATTTTCCTGTTTCAAATCTTTTCATAAGATGGTGTGCGCTCAATTTGATACACATATTAAAATTCTTCGGAGTGATAATGGGACTGAGTATATTGATAAAATTTTTCGGACATATCTAGATAATAATGGTATTATTTTTCAGACGACTTGCGTTGACACTCCACAACAAAATGGAGTCGCTGAGTGTAAAAATCGTCATCTTGCTGAGGTCGCTCGATCTCTTTTGTTCACTATGAATGTTCCCAAATACTTATGGGGATAAGCTATTTTAACTGCTACATATCTTATCAACCGTATGCCATCTAGTGTCCTTAATTTTAAAACACCCATTAAGTGCCTGCCAAGCAGTTGTCGAGTTACGACTCTTCCATCTAGGGTGTTTGGTTGTATGTGTTTTGTTCATGCCCCAAAACCTTCTGGAGGCAAGCTAGGACATAAAGCCCATAAGTGTATTTTTGTTGGGTACTCGCCTACCCAAAAAGGCTATAAGTGTTACGATCCTTATTCAAGGAAGACGTTTGTCTCTATGGATGTTATCTTTTCGGAAACAGAGGTTTTTTATTCTCCCTCCAAACCATCTCTTCAGGGGGAGTATCAACAGGAGGAAGAGATGTTTACTTTTTATAATCATAGTGAGAGGGAGAAATTTTTCTATGATCATAGTGAAGGGGAGAAGGAAAACACTAGAGAGGAACCAGTATTTGTTGAAAGGGAAACACATGATATTGGTGGTGACATTGAGGAACAATTACCTGCACGACAACGACTGCATGGAGCTGGCTTACAGAGGTATGCTAGACGGAAAAATGGAAAGTCTTCATGTACGTTACCACCTTGTCAATCACAATCACCCAATCCAGTTCCAGATTCCTCAGCTCACTCTTCTGGTAATGATTCTTCTCTTATTGAACCTCCTCCTATGGATCCTGACAATCTTCCTATTGCTATTCGAAAAGGTGTTAGATCTTGTACTCAACATCCTATTTCACAGTTTGTTTCTTATGACCGTTTGTCTCCTTCGTACCATGCATTTGTCTCTTCTCTTTCCTCTATATCTATTCCACAGAATTGGCAGGATGAATTCAAGATACCTACGTGGAAAGGAGCTATGGTAGAAGAGATGACAACTTTGAAAAAGAATGGCACCTGGGATCTGGTGTCACTTCCAGGAGGGAAGAAACCAGTGGGCTGCAAGTGGGTGTTCACTATTAAGCAAAAGGCTGATGGTACAGTTGAGAGATACAAGGCAAGGCTTGTTGCCAGAGGTTTTACTCAAACTTACGGTATTGACTATGAGGAGACGTTTGCTCCGATAGCGAAGATGAATTCTGTGCGAGCTCTCCTCTCGTGTGCTGCCCACTTGAATTGGCCTCTTCAACAGTTTGATGTGAAAAATGCATTTCTCCATAGTGATTTAGAGGAGGAAGTTTATATGGATATTCCACCAGGTTTCTCTTCTCCTGCAAGTGAAGGAAAGGTGTGTAGATTAAAGAAGGCACTTTATGGGCTGAAGCAGTCACCTAGAGCCTGGTTTGGCAGGTTTTCTAAGGCTATGTTGAGTTTTGGTTACAAGCAGAGCCATGCAAATCATACGATGTTTATCCGGCGAAGTAATGGTAAGATTGATGTCCTTATTGTTTATGTTGATGACATAATAATGACAGGCAATGATGTGAGTGAGATTCATAACCTTAAGTCTCGTCTAGCTCAAGAGTTCGAGATTAAGGACTTGGGATCATTAAGATACTTCCTTGGAATGGAAGTAGCAAGGTCTGATAGAGGTATCTTTATTTCCCAACGCAAGTATATACTTGATTTTTTGGAAAAAACAGGCATGTTGGGCTGTAGACCTGCAGATTCTCCTATTGAGGCGAATCATCATCTTAGTGGAGATGTGGGGGAGCGTACTGATAAAGAGAGGTATCAGCGACTTGTGGGTCGACTAATATACTTGGCCCACACTCGACCAGATATTACTTATGCAGTAGGTGTTGTTAGTCAGTTTATGCATGATCCTCGTACTTCACATCTAGATGCAGTTTATCGTATTTTGAGGTATCTAAAATCAGCTCCAGGAAAAGGAATTTTGTTCTCTAATCATGGTCATTTGCGATTGGAGGCATTCACTGATGCTGACTGGGCTGGTTCTATGGATGATAGGCGCTCTACTTCTGGCTATTGCACTTTCCTTAGGGGTAATCTGATTACCTGGCGAAGTAAGAAGCAATCGGTAGTCGCCAGGTCTAGCGCAGAAGCTGAATATAGAGCTATGGCTAATGGTGTTTGTGAGCTCTTGTGGCTCCAAACTTTGTTACTTGATTTGGGGTTTGCTGATAGTGTTCCGATGAAACTTTACTGCGACAATAAAGCTGCCATTAACATTGCTCATAATCCCGTTCAGCGTGACAGAACGAAGCACATAGAGATTGATCGACACTTCATCAAGGAAAAGTTGAACGAGGGTTTGATATGTATGCCGTTTGTGAGATCTGGAGATCAGTTAACTGATATTTTCACAAAAGGGCTGGGTAGCAAGAGTTTTCATCCTATTGTGTTCAAGTTGGGCTTGATTGATATCTTCGCACCAACTTGAGGGGGAGTGTTAGATGATGGATCTATTTGTATCTAGTGTAATTATGTGTCTTATCATGTAATTAGTTTAAGTATCTAGGACCGTAGTGCAATTATTATACAGCTTGTATATATATATTTTACGTTGAATAAAATTAACTCTAGGTTTTCTCCCTATTATGATTACCCTAAAACTGAATATGTTAAAGCATCCAACTCCAAACCAATTGGCAAAGAGTGGAGAGGCCGCCCAGGCTTATATACTAGTTTTGGAGGAGATAATTAACCAATGTGGGACAAATCCCAACACTCCCCCGCACGTGCGACCCCTGATTCGCACGTGGAGAGGTCAACAAAGGATCCGAAACACACGGATCACAATGAAACAAAGTGCAACTATGGCACAAACAAAGGGGAAAAGCCTCCGAAAGCCTAGCTTTGATACCATGTTAAAGCATCCAACTCCAAACCAATTGGCGAAGAGTGGAGAGGCCGCCCAGGCTTATATACTAGTTTTTGAGGAGATAATTAACCAATGTGGGACAAATCCCAACATATACTTATAAAACATTTCAGACGTATCACAGCCGTATCTGTATTGTGTTTTCTTAGATTTTTTTGTACCGCCATACTCGTACCACACCTGTATTCATGCTCCATAGATTCTACGCAATGAAGCAAAGCAACAGATTACATTGAGCATAATCTGAGAAACAAGGATTTTAATTCTAACTTCAGGTGAATTTTTGTATAACATTTAAACGGCTAACAAGCACAAAGTACACACACACTTACCAAAAAGTTATCTTTGATGTGCAAGAAAACACAAAACAAAATAGAAATGCATCAAATTCAATGAAGTAGAGACAAAATAGACATGCATCAAACTCAATGAAGTAGGGTCTAGCAAGCACAGGTACAGCTACAGTAGAGTATGGTAACTCTTATTAGGAAAACCTAGGCAGATCAAACTGACTACAATGGACTCACCTCGATAGTTTGTGACGTCATATCAATTATCTTAACAGAATCATCCATCAGATATTTCTTCAGAAGCTGCATAAGAGAAACAAGAAGGTCTTCAGATATGCCGGCGTCCAAATGAAAATTTGCTTATGTAGAATTTTCAGGATAAAGTCCCAGACAAAAATGTGTCTAACCCGACTCTCTAGGGAGATGAAAAACAACACTATGTGGATCCCCAATCCCGACCTGTACTTGAAAAAAAAGAAGAAAATTACTAACAAAATCTAATCAAAACCATGGGCAATCAAAACAACAAGGATATAACGGGGTACAAAAGCCTATCAAAAAAAAAATTTAACGGGGTACAAAACATTAATACCTTTGATATAAGATCCGACACCCATGCCAATAAACTATTTCCTTCATCCAATCCACACATTCGAAGTAGTCTCCAAACCGCTTGGACACTTTGATCGTCGCAACACCAATAATTTTCTGCACAAGTAATCTCTGTTTTGCCTTCTCTCTGATGGATTACCCCCATGATTAATTTCTTGTGTAATGCTTTCAGACTACAAGCACAAAAACAGAGGTTATCCCAGTAAAGCACAATAATTTACAAGCAAATAAGTTTGAAAAAAGTTACTGTTCACAACCATTTTTTCAATTAGACACATTTTTCCGATCTTCATATGCAAAATGGAAAAAGGTTTCTAATTTCATCACTATATGGTTCAAGTTCAAATAATCATACGTAAAAAAGTAAAATAGAGTCTCATAACATTCAGACTTAATCACATTATTCTCTACACAAATTCCCAACAAAGTAATGAATCTAGGATAGAGATGGTTAACAACGACTGAAATGGGTGCCTAAAATCTGCAATTAAACTAATAAATTACATGATTTATAATATTACTGAAATTGCCAATAGGATTACAAATTTTACTCGTGCAGAAGAAGAAAATATCGCATGTACCTGCACAGTAGTAATCTCAGAGGGAGGTAGCAAGATCTCTTCACAAACTGCAAATGAACATATTGTGCAAGCAAGGGGTTGAAAAAAAGGCGGTAAGTATAATTAAAACAATGACCAAATCAACAAACCTTAATTTCTCAAAATGTCCAACACTTTCAACTCTAACATAAACCTTTATTAAGTGTTCCTTTGGTGAGTAGTCTTGACAAAATTGCTGCTGAAACTTCCGTATCCCATCAAATTCGTCTAGGTCTGGGAAAGGCTCCGGTTCCTTGAAAGGGACAGATTCGAATGAGTAAAATCAAAGAGACCATTAAAAATAACAACACCTAAGTTAAACGATAACATTCACAAGCACAAAAAGAACCAAAAGAGACCCATTTACAGCTGGGGAGCAGCAGTGTCACGCCCGCCCCGCAAACGGCACCCAAAGTGGGCTCGAGTCGGCGCGACCACGTGGCATTCCACACATAAAACCAAACCACACCTCACAACCAATCAGAATAAACACCCAGCGGAAAACTTATCACCTTAGCATAAAAATGAGTCGACGTGTCGACCAACCAACCACGACCTCGCACAACTAAACAACAATATAGTTTTGCAATACTTAAAAATTCTACACTTTAAAACATCCACCGACGACTTATTTATAACTTATATATAACTTATATAAATCACTTCTTAGTTCACTACCTACAACCAACTCGCTCATCCAAATCATCCAATGCTAGCCCAAGCACTTCTCAACACGATGACCGGTAGTGGACCCACTCTACACAACCTGCTACCTGGCAAACCAAAAAGGAAAGCCAGAGTGTGTGAGATATAGAAATGCTTAACAAAATATAGCAACAACTGAATGAATAACAACAAGAATATAAATTCCCAACATAACTGAAATACTAAAATACTAAAATATATATAATAGATATAACCACCACATCCTCCAAATACAACACAACAATAATATCCAACGGCTAAAAGACAATCTCAACTTGTCAACAGTTTATCAAGTAATTAAGAGCAACACCGGGCACACAACCAATAATTTAAGGCATAAGCCTTTTGGCATTAAGTCAATCACCGGGCACACAGCCAACAACTTAAGGCATAAAAACCTTTTGGCATATAGCCAATCACCGGGCACACAGCCAACAACTTAAAGCATAAAAGCCTTTCACCGGGCACTAAGCCAACAGTTCAATTCAATATAGAACATCTATGAATCAACAACTCACATATCACAACCGAATCTCGTGTCCCACACACCATGCTCCCAACCATCGTTAAATAAGCGATATGGCTTACAACATGATGTGCCTCACACACGAACATTCCCAACATATCATAAGCTAAACAACAATAGCATGATATACACTTACCATTACAGCAATATCTCATTAAAGATAACCATATCGAAAGCTTACTACGATTAGCAAGATATACACTCACCACCACAGCAACATTTTATTGGGAAGAACCATATCAGACACACTCACATTTGCATCGACTGAGATATGCCAAACTTACGGTTTTGGCACCTCCTATTTGACCGGCCTTGTTACCTAGCCACAAGTTACCATATCAGCATACGAATCCCTTGAAATATTTAAGTAAATATATCATACACCCCATAATATATTTACCATGCTAACAAGTGTCAAAAAAGGTTAACAAGGCCACCAACACCCCTAAACCATTTAACAATCATTTGATACCAAATTATAAAACTAATAAGGTATTAGACGATACCCAACGAATACAAATATGTCCATCTTAAGGCTTAGAAGCGCCCCCAATCAAATGTAAGAGCATAAATATGACATAACTCTTAAAATCGGTTTGAAAACTATGACCATCCTGTCGTATTTCGACCATAACTTCTTATTGGTTTAGAACCAGGTCAAGAGACCACCACCATTAGAAAGTACACCTCTGGTACATGAATTTTGATATAAAATTTGCCCAACATAGAGTCTGGACAACAAAGTTATGCTCATCCGAAATTCAATAATAACCTGTCCAAAATCTCAGCTTCTGCACGTCCATCAACTTCAAATCAAAAACTGATTAAACCTAGTACAAACTAAGCCACAACCCCTACGTATTCCGAAAGGTATACGAGTTTAGTTTCAGAATCAATAACCCGTGTGCAAACCCAATACTCGAGCAAAGAGATATGACCATTTTCCCAAAATGTGTCGGTGCACAAATACAAAACTCAGCAGGGACACACCAACTTGTAAAATCCGCCAAACCTAGAATATGCATCTAATAAACCCCAAATTTGGTACACACCATTATCACACGTCAAAGTTTATCCCTGATTTTTTCCCCTGATTTTTCACAATAAAGGAATCTAGTCAAAATCACCTCCAAACTCAGATATTCTGTGCAGCCAAACACAATTTCCAACAAAACAGTTTATGTTCGAAAATTAATTAAAAATCGAATACTTCATACTTTTCAGTAATTCTAACGCCAAAACATCATCAACTTATCAATCTTTAAGACTCATAAGGACCCATAATCAGGAGGATTGTTAAACTTAAAAAAAAAATTGATGCATAACACAGATTTGTAAGCTGTTTGCACAAAACCAGCAATCTAACCACAACTTAGTTTATGATTTTTATCTTTTTCTACAGTTCTCAGAAAATTCTGAAAATTTAACACGATACAACAGACACATATAAACATTCAGTAATTATTACAAGAATTTAGAAGCTCTCTAGATACCTCGAATAATTCCATGAAGAGCAACCCAGAGTTTCCCCCTCCCCCCCCCCCCCCCCCCCCCCCTCGTTCTCTCTCCCTACGTAGAAACAAGATAAGAATGGGGAAAGATAAATATCCCCAGGATATTTTGCAATATAAGGCACAAGGAAAATTATCACATGCAAGCGGAACCACGTCCTAACTTATGCTCCGACCAATAGCATTTAGTTAAATACCCATCATATATGAATAAACCCCATAAACACATATTTAATTAAAATATGAGTTTAAAAATACTAAATATCCGGGATGGGTATTACAAGAAGACTTACTTTGATGCAGTCATGGAGCGATGGGTCGGAATCCACAGTAAGCTGAATAAGCAATGACAGAACTTGAGAAGATTGAGTGCTAGAAAGATCATTGTTGGATACCAAAGGAATGCAACAACCAACCAACTTGGATACCAAATACTGCTCCAAAACATCAGCACAAATATATCAGAAACATCACATACACAACAATGTTAAACTTTTCACAGCATGAAAGACAAGATATAAACCTGAAGTTGTTCACCTAGCACCCCAGTAGTTTCTTGTGATGGGCTGCTTCTATATGTTTGGAGCAACAAGGTAATGATACGACAACATTGGTCTTGTAAACCATTACAACAAACAAATAGCCCTGCCAAATTGAAAACATAACTGCGACAATTCCAACATTAGTTCATAAGGTATAGCTGCTAAAAAACTCACCGGTCAAAAAAGGAAAGTCAAAAAAGGAAAAGGCCTTTGACAAAGGGCCCCTACACACTTCCATATATATCAAAAAGATCTATCAAATCAAGAAATTGGTCAAAGGGAAGGATTACTTTCCTTCAACTCCCAACTAAGCAAACTTCTAACAAACAAACTTTGAAGTCTATAAAAAGAGTCTTCCAAGCCATTAAAGGGCGCCAATTCCCCATTCATCAAATAAGCCATATCAAAAAAAGAGGAAACATCACTCAAATTCTCCTCCTTCCTAACCATTGTGTGCATCACTTCTCTTTAGCATAATTTATTTCTACAAGGATAATACCAAATAGGCGTTTCACTTGCTTAGGGCAAAGATTGACTGGTTCATAGAGGGGGAGAGAGTATAAATCTATAGCCTGTTAAAGCATTCAACTCAAGACCCATTGGCAATGAGTGAACAAGCCACCCAGACTCGTATATCAGTTTTGAAGGTTAAAATTAACCAATGTGGGACAAGCTCTAAGAACAAAGAATCCATAACATTGGAATCATAACGAAACAAGTTGCACTTTTGGCACAAACAACGGGACATTCAATCAAGGGAGTCTTGTCCAAAAGCCTCCTAAAGCCTAACTTTGATATCATGTTAAAGCACTTAAAATCAATTGGCAGTGATTGCGTAAAAATTGTGTAAAAGGCATACCTTGTGTGGACACACCACAGACATGGAGTAGATCTAAGGAGCATAAAAGCATAAATATGAAAGCCTTGAGGCGTTTTCAAATAAACTAGACTACATGATGGCTTCGAGAAGGGCCTCAACTTAGCTATCATTTGTCTCTACAATGAGCACCACATGCATACTGAGAGTGCAGTATTTCACATGCAAGTAAACCTTGAGGATTACTTTGACCAACTTGTGCAGCTCATTGTATAATTACTACATTATCAAAAGGTAAGGAAAGGGTTATGGATGAGTTCAGCTTCACATAGCAAGATGGAGGGGAGAAAAGCAGCAGAATTGAGAACTGGAAAGAATGCAGCAGAATAGTGACTAGGCCGAGTTGCAAGAAAGGAGGACAAGAAGAGAGGAAGAAGAAAGGTGTCACCTCACTAGGATTCAGCAAAATTAACTCTGAAAGTTCAACTACATTTGATAGTATGATAAAGAAGTCGGGTTCGTTTCAAATTCACAAAAGTGGAGACTTAAGAATTGGTAACTTAAAACCACCAACAAAACTAGTTTATACTTCATGAAGCATCAAATTTACACCCAATACAATCAATTGATCCATAAGACAACCATTGACTAAATTACGAGCTCTATGTACCAAATTCACAAATTGTCAGATGTCTTGAACAGAATCAATTACGACAAAGATAAATTTGAACCAGCAGCATATAAAACAAAACTGAATCGAAGAGAAACAAAAACACATAATTAACTTCACACAATGAAGCTCTAAACATGTTGCGCAAAAAGTACCATGCAATCTCCCTTTCTCTTGAAATATGATGTGCGTAACAAATTCAGGCAGACTAGGCAGGGGAGCACCCTTACTTAAGTGGTCCTTCTGTCACAACCCAAAACCTACCTTGGAAGTCGTGACCGGCCAAGCAGGTGTTAAGCCGCCGAAGGCCTGCTCATAGTCTAGTTTAGGGATTTCTCACATCATTGTCATTTTAAACCATATAAGCAAGGTATGCGGAAGCGTAGAATAAATAACATAATCCCAGAGCTTCTAAGTGTACAAGTATAATAATTACAAACCATTAGGCTACACACAATTCTCCACGGTTATTCTAGCACCCCATTCAGCCCACAACTTGCTATCTACCTTAACCTAAAAAATTAGAAAAGGTTTTCATAAGCCGAAGCTCGGGTGAGAAACGTATACCAAAGTTACAAGTTTGACCATGGAAATACCCCACATTATAAAACAGTTCAAAGCAACAATTCAAATATTTCATTGACCATCCAGTACATGTATTTTTGTCCGAAAGCTCATTTCTTTGGTCCAAGAAATGGACCATTTTCATTTCATTTCTCTTTCAACTTTGCACTTTTGAGCGATAATAGCATTCAACGGTATTTTTGCCAGTCTGTTGGGGAGCGACCCCATTGAAGAGTGGTAAGATATCATTACCCAGTGATGCCTGGCTGCATCTCCTACCTTATTACTTCACGCAACTAGTATCTTTACTCGTCCCCTAGCACTCGGGACACCGTTTGAATGAATCATATTATCACAAGCATGTACCAGTAACAATTCCAGTTTTCAAAACATATTGCAATGATCTAGTCTTTAACCGTAACAAGCAAGATTTATAAACAAGCCATCGCAAGTATTTCTATTTAACAACAGTAATTAAACCAAGTAAGAAGCTCAAATCCCACATTTTTTGCATATTCAAGCAATGGCATTTTATTCCAAAAATTTAAAAAAGACATGTAACTAAGGTATGCGCAACTCACAAAAAAGTAGCGTCTAGCTCATCACGCGTGCGAACTACTCCATTGAATTGATACCGGTTAAGTTTTCTTGACTTCCGAAAAGAAATTGATGTTGAACGGTGATGGCCATGGCTGGACCAGACCTTAAAAGGAGAAAAATGGCCGCCTCCTTTTCCCTCTCTCTCTCTCTCTCTCTCTCTCTCTGCGCGCATAAACCGTGGAAGAAAAGAGAGGTGCGGTTCATATCCTAATTACTAAGTAAGTGTCATTAACTAATATAATATCCTTATTCAAGAATATATATACCTCGGTGGATTCAGAAGTTGAATCAGCACCCATTTCACACATGCATGCCACATGTCACCACAAAGCATCATGTTGCACCACGTGGCACTTCGCGCCCGATCATCGCTATTCTGGTCTGTTCGCGTACAAATTTCGGTCTCTAAAAATTCTCATAATTTCAACATAGACAAATAAAAATATGAGGATCATTGTAGCGGTGTTCGATTTTCAAGGAAAAATCCTAACTTAAAATAACTCGTACAGTGTATCAGATGTAACTCAATTGTCCCTACAAAATTAAATCAGAATTCACACATTCATTCGGATCACGATACATTTCGCGTAGCCTAACTTACTATTAGAATTAAATTAGAGTGTCGAGTTCCTATTCGGATCACGTGACTAGAATTTTAAAATTTCAGGATTTTACACCTGCCCAAGAGCAAACCTCACAATCATTTAAAAACCAATTCTAAAGGACGAGAGTATGAACCAGCTATCCCTTCCCATTCCCCTTCAAACAGTAAACCTAACTAACCCCCCACTCAATATTGCTTCTTAGAATCCGCACTCTAGTACCTCTTTTTCGTTCTAGGTCATCTTGGCAGCAGTTAAAAGTGGATAAACCCAAAGCAATACATCACTTCAGTGTTTAGAAACTCACTTAAAAGTGCTAGAATTTGCAGCTCTGTGCCCCAAAATACTAATAAGCACCTCAATTCCAGCCAACCGGTGACACTTGTGCCTGTGATGAACTGCGGCAGTATCTTTGTAATGCATTTCAATGGTGAACTGAGCAATCATGCAGAAGATACTTTGAGAAATTATACAACAGATGCTATTAGATGAATAGATGTGAAAATCAATAAATAAAGCAAGGCTAAACTCTGAACACTCAATAGTATTCAATCTGCATAATCCAGGGATAGAACCATCACCATAAAAACTCTATCTGGACGGAAAATTTTAATCATGTCAATGACACCAGAACTCCTGCAATGCTCTTCCCTACAAAAATAGTAGAGGTCACTTGGCCTAAAGCAGCTTCATCCGCATAATAGAACTCAAAGGGAGCAAAACGGTATTTCACATGTTCAGGAATCCATCAACAGTTTGAATTGTATGAACAATCGCGTCTTTGGAGAAGAAAGGTAGCATAGGGTCAGACTCGAAAGAGGCTAGCGAAAAAATATGTTTGACAATGGATACCGGTAACAAAGAAAAGACACGATATTTAAGGAAACGCTAGAGACAAATTGCTTCAGTTAAAGTCAAGAGACTCAAGACATAGATAACAAAACATATACATCACAAACATTGGCAACTGCAACATAGCCAAACGAAAAATATGCACCGAATTAAAAAATACCCGTGTGAGAATGTAGAGAGAGAAGAGAAAAGTAAGTGTACTACTGAATTATGTTACAACACTCATGGAGGCTATTTAAGCAACCCTAACCGTAATCAGACATGAGCAAACCCTTGTAGGACATTGTGATTATACAACCCTTAATAAAATAGATAAATGACAATAAGATCAAGACTACAATTTCCCAACCACTAAAATGAAAACCCAAACTTTTAGTAACACAGCCCGGTGATAAATCTGGTGAAAATTGAGCACACTAAAGGGGGAGAGAGAGAGAGAGAGAGAGAGAGAGAGAGAGAGAGAGAGAGAGAGAGAGAGAGAGAGAGAGAGAGAGAGAGAGCAGCAGCAGCAAGCACATATCATTTTCTGCCCCGATAGAAAGACAACACAGAGTTAGAATGTACACGAAGTTCATTGAGTCAATCAAGAAAAGGCAAATCCATGAGAAAAAAGCACCCTCTCAGTAAGGGAAACTCCGCAAGGGAACTTGAGAAATTATTTCAAAAGACTGAGGTGAAAGATTGACTTGAAATATGAGACAATTTGCATTCCACTTGTGAGAAGAAGTTGTCCAATACATATGTAACCTCAGTGGTAAACAAACAGTTCAGCAGATCACAAGTATGAAGGCAGACCACAAGTATGAAGGATAGGAGCGACCACCTAAGAAGCTAAGAAGCACAAACACAGATAGGGAAGCAAACACCTAAGAAGCTAACAAACACAAACACAGATAGGCAATTCTAAATAAACGGAGACACAGAAACAATGGGTGATTGTAACAACCTGCCCAGCTGACCTGCTTACCCTTAGCCTTAATTACGTGGCTCAAAAGGTTAACCTCAGGTTAATCCTACCTAGTCGGTGTTATCTTATATACCATTTCCTTTTCCCTTGAAGTTTCGATGTGGGACTTTACAATGACAAGGAAAAATTAACATATATACATATATTCCAAATTGTATACGAAAATTGGATCCGCAAACACCCAAACTGTTAGAATCTGTTGGTGTTATTGTATTCTTTATCGGTCTGTGTTAGTCGAGGTAGTTTCGTAATTGTCTGCTTATTAGCATATGCAAACACATTGGTGAAAAGGGCTGATTAAGCTTTTGGAACCCTGGTCTCACATCCTCCACCCTTCACTTCTTCTCTAAACCTAACCCTAAATTCATATCATCAATCTAACTTTGTATGAGAATGTAAATTGATATGTCTCGAACTCTTCTGCTCTGAAACATGTACAAATAGACTGAACATAATGACAGAGAAGCAGGTTCAGGAGTTTCCGGGCTTGCTGACGTCCAAATCATGTGGACAACCAGCTCCGGCAACTTCACCACGTGAATCGTCGTCATCTTCTTCAATTGATGCAGAACTTTCTGTAATTTTCACTCGTCAGATGTTATGCTTTTTCAATTTCCACTTTCACATATTTTCCCCCAGTTTTCCAGATCTGCAATTTCGTCAATCATCTGTCAATTTTGATGATGGACGAAATCGTAGATTTGGAAAGAAAGTGAATAACTTATGTGGTGCTTTTAGTAATCTTGTTGGGGGGAAGCACAAGAACCATTTTGTTGCCAGACAGCACCACACCCACACCCCGAGAACTTAGTCAAGAGTCAAGACTCACAAGTCAAATATGGTACCCTAAACCCGCGTCGGATAACATGACCTCACCCATGCCCAAAGCAAGCGTATCCCCTACCCACACACTTGTATTGCACACACAAGAGACCCTATATAATCTTTAATTCTACTCGTCTTTTATTCTCCTGTTCAGTAAACTGAAGATCCCTTCTTGATGCAACGAAACACATCCTCCTTTGGATTAGATTGAGTACTATTCTTCACACTCAAGTTTGTCTGCACCTTCTCTATGTGAAAAATCACCAAACCTTGCCAAAGATAATAGAATGATATAACAAAATTATAAAAGACAGCATCTAAAGCACCCTGAGCAGTTGTACGAGGTAAAGGGAGACTCACTGCAATAAACTCGCACCCTCATGTGAACTCGATAATCTTTAACTACCAAAAGATGGCGGAGGAAAATCCCGTACTCATGCTGAAAGCTGGGGACATCCTTTAAGACATCCCAGATATGGTTGAAAAGCAATTTCGTCATAGAGACCAGATGCAAATTCCTGCCTGTGAGAGGATAATGAGGGCATAAATGATTGGCATCAAATAACTTCACCGAGGAACATGTCGCTTGCAACCCAACTCTATTTGGTAGATAATACAGTGAAAAAATCATATATTTCTTCTGTTTTGGTTTCCGGTAAAAATTATATAGAAGCAACAAAGCCAAGTTATCCTTTAACAGAATGGGGTGGTGTTTTTCCATTTATAGGGTCCAACCAAGGACAAATATTCAATCCAAAGTCCAAAGTCGAAACTTCTAAGTTTATTCATCAGTGGAAGCAGACTAAAATTTACATATATCACAATTCGAATTGAAACTCAATACAAACTTCATCCTATGATCGAGCTTTCGAATCTGCCATTTCATCATTGACCAATCTATTCCATTGAGGATCATATAATGGGCACAAGCATATAAATCATCTTGTCAGCTGCCAAGCACTCCCTCTGTCCCATTTTGTTGTCTTCCTACCAGAAAATCATGCCATTTTGACCTAAAAAAAATTTAACAAGAGTACTTTGGAGAATTTATTTTTTATTTTGGCCACTGACATCTTTCGAAAGGTGTAAAAACATTCCAAAAAATCTACTATTACCGAAAGTACTGAATTTTTTTAAGGTCAAAATGGCACAATCTTTCTGAGAGAGCAAACAAAATGGGACAAAGGGAGTATGAATAAACCAGACTTGGCAACAACTCAAAGCAGAGGTAATGCCGTCTAAGGTGGTTCATTTATTCGTGTAGTACCACTGAATTAATCAATGAGGGGATATATGGTTGAAGTTAAAAACATTTCTAAGGACAATAAGACAAATGTGCCCAAGGTAATAAGGAAATTCAAGACAGCTCATGATTTAGCGAAAGATGTAGGATGTACAGAGTTGAATTTTAAAAAGGGATCCTTTACAGTCATCTTTAGAGGTCAATGATCAAACAAATGATCAAATTAACTAAGAAGCATAGCCTTCGTTTGACAACCTGAAAGGCTGGAATCCTCCACTCGTTATACAACAAGGCGCAAAGTTTTAGAAAAAATTAAGTTTGGCAATGGCCGCTTGCTTGAGGATATCTCTAGTGTTACACACTTGGTGAGCAGTGTAATGAGAAAAGGCCTTGATTCGGCTACAAAAGGAAAATAATAGTACAATTATCCAATCCCTTCTCAACAAATTATGCATATATACCCTAGGCCGACAAAAGAACAAAATTTCACCTCACCAAACGGACATATTTCAAAAGTATCCACATCAAATCTTACAATACATATCTCACTCGGTTTAAACACTACAGTTTTATGTCCGATGTATCTAACAAAGCCAGTGGATCTTTTGCCTTCTAACCAAGTGTTCAACAACTTAATTCTTTCCTGAAAATCACAAATCAAACCCTTCGTACAATGATGCACAAAACATCAAACCAATGTAGGAAACACCGTGAATGATTCACTTGTAATGTTCATTCTAATTTATGTGGTTAGCTTAGAAACGACAGGGTGTACAAACAGGATCATCATTCACCATTCAAAATAACCGCTTTATTACTAGGCTAAGGAAGGATTATTCCCTTCTTCCCGCAACCATTCTGGAAAGGAAGTGGAATCCTCATGACTATCAGGGCCACTAGAGGTTTGCCCAGTCCTTAACTTCAGGGCCCCGGAATTAGTTGAGGTGCGCGTAAGCTAGCCCCGACATCTGATTATCAAAACAAAACAAAAAAAAGACCGTTCGAACAGTTGCTGGAGTTGTCTTACAAATGTGGTCCCTCAAAAGTATCTTTGAGGGGTAAGATAACCATCCACTGAGAAAATTTAGATTCCCTGGACAGTTACCAGAGAGTTAGTCCAACCCTTCGAGAAGCAAACAGGGCCTTAACTAAAGCATATTAAGGACAAATAAAAAAAATAAAAAATGACAAAAACAAAAAAACGAAAACAAGTCCGATTGGGTCTTCTACTTTTATTTTGTTTTCCTGCGTTTTAGGGCAACGATTTTGTGAAGGAAAATTGAGTTGAAGATAGAATGTTACCTCGCGAGTTTTAGCTTTATCGGAGGACAGCTTTGAGACGATCTCTTGAAGGTCCCTCGAAGTGACGGTGGCCATTGCGGTAATTTTGTGGAATCGGACCGGTGGGGGTAGGTAATTGAGTGGAAGCCCTTTCAATCCGATGAGAGTGTGGAGAGGCGGGCAGAGAAGAGAGCTAGGGTTTTACCGTTGAGAGGTTTGTTTCATTGTGGAGTTGAACAAAGCGGGAGAAAAAAGAGACGGTGGTTTACTACACAGAGAGAAAATAGGGGTTTTTTTTTTTTTTGAATCAAGAAAATAGGGTTTATTATTGACGTAGAAAATAGGGTTTATAGACGAAGATGTCAATAGGGCTGTCCATGATCCGGATCGGATCGGATTCATATGAATCCAATTCTAATCTCTATCTCACGGTTTTTAGAAAAAGTAATCCAATCCTAATCCAAAAGTCTCACGGTTCGGTTTGGATTCCAAACCGTAAGTTACGATTCGATCCCGATTTTATCCACGGATTTTCTTCCATAAACACTAAAAAACACAAAGTTACTTCAACTACTATATTACATATCATTTCAAATTTCTAGTTCAAGTGACGAGCAATAAGAGAAACATTACAGTCCAGATTGACAAATTTCCAGTTCAAGTGACCAGCAATAAGGGAAACATTACATTGCAATAAGCTACAAACTGCAATATTACAGTTACAGCCATTGTTACATCATTCAAGTCCAAATTTAAGTCCAGGTTTCATCATTCCAGCAACCAGATTTCATCAATCTTGAATTGGATTAAGAGAAATATTTTGTAGAGCTGCAATGATATGAATGAAGCTAAGTTAGATCATAATAAAATAAAATTCTTGCACAAAAATTAACTAAGCTATGGAAGTTAAATATAATTAGCACAATAAAATTAATATTACCTAATTCAAGCTCTTGCATTTCTTCAATATTCTCTTCCACTTCAAATGGCAATGGAGTAGCACGCAACCAATCTTGCATACAAATTAAGCACTCAACAAGCTTTGGAGAATGAGAACTACGAAATTGGTCAACAATACGACCTCTGGTACTAAAAGCAGCTTCAGAAGCAACAGTTGAGACAGGTATGGCTAAAGCATCTCGAGCAATTTCAGAAAGAATTGGGTACTTAAAATAGTTCACCTTCCACCATTCTAAGATGTTGAAGTTTGTACCTTTCTTCTCACAACGTTCTTCCAAGTAACTATCTATCTCTAATTTCCCCCCATCATCTTCTTCTTCTAAATGTTTCTGAAACTTGGATTCAAATGATACTCCCTTGTCACTTCCTTCGCTATATGGTTGGTCAATCTCCATCCCACTCCACTTTTGGCTAGAAACTAGTGCATTTAAGTTGAACTTTTCATACTCAACAAAGACACGATCCAACTCTCCCCTTATCATTTTTGTCAACTCTTCCACCACATCAGAATCAAAAAGTTCACTAAAACAGAATTTGACATACCTTAACTTGAAGCAAGGATCCAACACAATAGCGATGAACATCGTCATGTTTATGTTTTCCACTTTACCCCAATATTTATCAAATTTTTTCTTAATTTTTTTAGCCATATCAACTAGTACTGCACGACTCCCAACCCTCACATCACCCTCATACATCCCATGAACATCTTTTAAATAATCTAATAAAAACTTATCAATTACCATAACTTCATTGAAATACAAATTAGAAGTGGCATATGAAGAACCAGACAAGTGTAGTGTGGCCTCATAGAACTTCTCCAAAAATTCAGAAAATTCCTAGCATCGTCTCAATCTTGAGTGGTAGGAGGCCCCATATGAAGTTCAACGTGGAAATGAGGATCCTCTTCTTCAATCCTTTCAAATGCTTTTTGAAATATTAAAGCAGTGCTCACCATGAGGTAAGTTGAGTTCCACCTAGTTGGAATATCAAGGCATATAAAAGCTTTTATTAGTTATTCCCTCGCTCATTACACATGTCTTGAACCGTTGCTCTCTTTGAGGAGAACTCCTAACATACTTCACCACATCACGAATCCGGGAAATTGACTGTTTAATCTCACCCAATCCATCTCTTACAATTAAGTTTATGATACGAGCACAACATCTCATGTGAAGAAACTCACCGCCTAAGATCAATGCACCACTCTTCTTGGACAATTTTTTCTTTAACTATGAAACTGCAACATCGTTGGCTATTGCATTATCCACCGTAACTGTACACATTCTCCCCACACCCCATTCAATCAAACAGGCTTCAAGGGCCTTTCCAATTGCCTCACCTTTATGACTCGAAATCACACAAAAGTTAAGAATCCTTTTATGCAGTTTCCAATCCTTATCAATGAAATGGGCAGTAAGACACATGTAAGATAGATTCTGAAGGGAGGTCCATGAATAAGTGGTAAGGCATATCCTTTAATTTGATTTCTTGAACAAATTCCTTATTTTGGTTTTGTCGCTAGCATAGAGGTCAACAATATCCCTCGCCACTGTTTGACGTGAGAATGTTTTGAAAAGAGGTTGCAACACACGACAAAAAGAACGAAAGCCCTTGCGCTCAACAAACCGAAAAGGTAACTCATCCATGATAATCATTTTGGCCAAAGCATCTCTACAAGCCTTCTAGTCAATTTTCAAAGCCCAATTCCACTGTGAGGTTCTCCTTTTCTTTGTGCATATGCTAGTGTTGTCTGTTTCTTAAGTTTTTGAATGTTAGGATCTTTTGAGCAACTTAGCATGTGATTTTTCAAGGTACTAGTCTCATTCCCACTCAACCATTTATAGATTTTTCTGCAATACTTACATTTAGCACGATCAGGTTTCGTTTGCCCTTTCCTAGTGACTCTATCAAAGTGATTCCACACAACAGACAAAGGCCTTCCTTTGGATTTAGAAGCAGTTACCTCATCTTCCTCATCAAACGATATATTGATTTCTGGCTCAGACATAGCATCTGCATCACTCTCCATGACCTCATCCGCAGTAGCAGTTTCTGCCTCTCCCATGCTTGACATATCTATGAAAATGGGTGACATAAATAAAAAATCATACACTTGTGTGTGATTAAGAGTAAGAAACGAAGTTCGATTACGGGCTAGATTGAATCAAAAAACATTGTGATGCAGAATCGCTGATATGTAGTCTTGAATATAACAAAAGTGCTACAATTAATTGATCAATGGAATAAGGATTACCTCTTGGTGATTGATTCAAACTAGAAGTGTTGTTTTTCTTTTCCTAGTCTTGAACGTTGAGAGAGAGAGAGAGAGAGAGGCGCCACTTCTGAGTTCTATACTTCTGTCTAAACGATTTTAGTTTAGGGTTGTGGACAACGGTATGATTTTAGGGTTTGGATAGTTTACAATTTACCCCTTAAATTTTAGTGTTTGGACAGTTTACCCCTTAAATTTTATATATTGTCACATAAATGTAACATTGTTAAAAAAAATTCATAACAAGTAGTAAAATTATAATTATTTATAAATATTACACACACACAAACATATAAATATATATATATATATATATTATTTTTAAATATCTCACGGTTCGGTTCGGTTAATCCACGGTTTTAAAATAAAAATCCAATCCTAATTCGTATCTCACGGTTTTTTAATTTTCAAATCCGTGTCCGGACCATTAATCCATGGACAAAATCCAAAAGGCACAGATCGGTTCAATCCGAACTGGTTTCACAGTTCTCGATTTTTCTTGGACAGCCCTAGAAGATGGGCTTTTATGCAGGATATAAGCGGAATTTGGATTTCTCTTTCTTTCTTTTTTTTGGGTACATGGAATTTGAATTTTCATAAGTGCACAATGGCACAAACATTAATAAGACGATCTCTTCGGAAGGTCGGTCGACACAGACAAATCTCTCACTTGTTTTCCAATATATTGATAGCAGTAGAGTTCCATATTTAGATTCCGAATTCTTTCTCCCTTTAGTGGCGGTTTTCTTTTTAGACATTTTATATGTTACTGTAATAATCATGATAGAATAAGTCTACAAGCTAGGGGTGTATATGGTCGGAATTGATCTGGTTCTCTATAAAACAGTAACCGAACTATTTCTAATTATTTTAAAAAATTGACAACCAAAACCTAACCAATATATGTGTTGAACCTAACCAGAACCAAATCTTAAGACCGGTTCAATTTTGATTTGGTTCCGGTTGATAAACCCTAAATAGTGTAAATAATGGGACTTATCTCTCTCCATTTTGTCACTCTCACGTGTTTAACTTGCTTTATTCAGATGATATTGCACGGAGGTTGTGTTTTTGTGAGTTTCAAGTAAAAAAGTGGAAATAAGGCATTTTGAACACCAAGGAGAACAACCCGAAAGCATCCAAAGAAACAAGGCCATGTGGCACCCGGCCACCGAGTCCCAAAAATGATGGAAAGAAGCATTGGAAAGTGTGTCAAACATCGTAAGGCCATAAGACATGCATAGGGTGAAGAAGCAAAGAAAGATGTCCGCATGAGTTTGCAATCTCAGTAGTTTGATCGGCTCACGTAGCCCATCCTTTAGCCCTTCCTCAAATCTTCTTGCCTTATGAGCATCTGTATCAACCATGTGTGGGGCAAACCGACTCAAATCCGTAAAGATTCTGTCATATTCCGATACTGACATAGTAGGACCCTGCTTCCAGTTGATAAATTCATTGACCTTAGCATCCTTGAGTGTCTGCGGAAAATACTTCTCATAGAATACCTCTTTGAATCGTACCCAGGTCATATTTGGCTCTCTTTCCCTCTATGTTAGCCACCATCTGTACGCCTCTCCCTCGAAGTTATAGGTAGCAAGAACAACCTTGTGCATCGTCGGACATTGTGCCTGAGCCACAGCAAATATTTTCTCCATGCCCAAAATCCAGTTGTCAGCCTTCAACGGGTCAATTCCACCTTCAAAAATAGGAGGCTTCATCTTCTGAAAGTCCTTGATACTCATTTCTGCCACAGGCTGTCCAATAGCTACCGCAGGCGGAGGCGTTAATGGATTCTGTAGCTGCCGGTTCATCACACCCAACATCCCCTCTAGCATCCGTTCCATTCTTTCCATTCTATCCACTGGCGGTGGCTGTGCTCCCTCCAGCACATCCCTATGCTCCATTTGCTAATCAAGAGAAGAAATCCACATTGTATAGATGATATAATGAACACATATGGTATGCATGTCCAATCATATAACAAAACATCAGAAATTACACAACAACGTATTTGATATAACCCACTTAGCACATAGATTCAATTTCCTAAGCTCTGAGGGTACGTGTGTGAGTCATTACTAACCGTGCATCTCATTGTCCTAACGTATTGCTCTGATACCAAAAAAAACTTTGTCACTACCCTAACCGCCCCTAAAGGTGTTAGTCATAACAAAGCGCCAGTGATCTAATCACTAAGGCCATTTCACATGGTTAACCTGTTACAATCAAATGACTATAAGGGACTCGAGTAACGAATAGCGGAAGAACAAACCATTTTATTACATTAACTCAACAAACGTATCTTACAAGCCAAAATTCCTTAGAGCTGTGCGTATCAACAAACTCTTAATCCATGTACAAGCACTTACTAAACCAAAGTAAAGTTAAGTTACAAACTTTCTAGCTAGTCAACTATTCACATAGCACGTCCAAAAGAAAGGCTCCTCGCCACCACTCTACTCCTCGTTGCCTGAAAGGTGGGAAAAATAACATAAGCCGAAGCTCGTATGAATGACCAATACATAAGTTACATGCTTTCCATGGACAACAGTAAAAACATTTCATAGAGGTTTAGTCATAGAAAAATAGCCTTGATATAAAGCACATTCCACTAGTCTTGTGTGTGGCTACCAGGCGTCCCTGGTAGTGGATAATCTTCGACGTCTTGGCATTATCCCTAGCGTATAAGTGTGTCACATTGTAGGAATGTCTTTACTAGATAGGAAAACGAATCCACCTTTCATTGATATTCCATGGAGTTCATATCATGGTACAAAACATGTACGATAAGGCTTTGCAATGGAAAACTTGTATAAAACCATGTAATTTAGGTGGAGTTCATATCATGGTACAAAACATGTACGATAAGGCTTTGCAATGGAAAACTTGTATAAAACCATGTAATTTAGGTATTAGGTCACTCACCTTGATCCACGTGATGACTCGAACTTCCTAGAATATTCAATCAAATGGAAACATGTTTAAACAATACTCAATGATTCTATTTATGCTCAATACAATGCCCTAAAAGTGTTTAAGTTCAATTCAATCCAAATAAATCATAACTAATTCAACTGAATCTCAAAAAGAGTAAGATCAAGACACAAGGATAGCTAGCTCACAATTGTATTCCTAGAAAAACATTAGAGATCAACTCTCCAACTAGATTCATCTCAAGAAAGTAAACCAATATTATTTTTCAGCAAGAAGCTTCACAGGACAGCCCAACTTTGAAACATCACTATAAATTGTGCTTTTAACGCTTTTTAGTGATTCTAGTGCCAAAAGTTGCGTAACAGGATGTACTACAAAAGTTGTGAAGGAACCCAAGTCAGATTCGAACCTAAAGGATAGAAAAATGAGTAAATACAGTTGGTTCGCGAATCTGTCAGGAAACAGATTTCCTGGTTTCAACCCAGACTTCGGAAAATCACTATAAATTGAATTCTCAACGGTTTCGGGCGATTCCAGCGGCAAAAGAACAGGCTTTAAGTCTACTTTCTAACTTGTGAAGGAACCAATACCTAATTCAAAGTTTACGAGTGAGAAATTACCTAATAATTGAGACCCAGTTTGCTGTCAGAAAACTGCTATGTACACATGCTACATACACGAAATTCTGCTACTCAAATCCAACAAAATTCATCACCAAAACCTCACTAATCATGCTTGAACTCATAGATATAAAAGAGCTACTTCAAGAACATCAAATTCATGCATCAAAACAACTTTTAAACATCCAATCCAAAGGATTTCAAGCTAGGTTCTTGAGTTCTTAAGATTTCAACCCATAACCCAAATCCTACTTGAACCCAATTATCTAAAGCATATATTCAGTAATTAGAACATAGAATTTAACATAAGAAACATGAAATTAAGTATAAGAGAGGGTTGAATTACCAGATTAGTACTCCAATTCAACTCAAATAGAACAAGCCCTAGGGTTTCTCTCCTTTTTCCCCTTTCTTCCTCTTTCCTTCTTCTTCTCTCTCTTCCACCGTTCTCTCTCGACTCTCTCCCTCTTTTCTTCTTCTTTTTCCTCTTGCTGACTCTCTCTCGTTTGTTCCCAGGCGGACGAAGCGGTGAAGTTCCAGGAAAAAAAAATACACGTATGTTTTATTTTTGTCTTCCTAGGGAAAAATTATTCTACGTACTCTTGTCTTTGTGTCTCACCTATCAAGTTTTGGCCAATTAATGATATCCTAAGCATATATATGTATTTCGTCCCGTACAACTAAAGTAACTACACTATTTAACCACAAGATTAACTTTAAGCATGCCAAGTAGTCACGTGTTATGAATAATTAAAATCAGGGTTGTTACAAGTTCCACCAGGCCATAATACTTGATCTAACTTGGGGGTTGGCTTATCAATCAAAATACGCCTTTTAAGGGCATTTTGCCAGAAACACTTAACAAAATACCTTACGAGCAATATTGAATAAAAGCGACAAATAATAACTAAAAATACTTCTAACTAACGGGCTTAAGCACCACGATCAAGCAATCTTAGGTGCTTATCAATCTTTCTCGGCTACTCGCGAAAGATAGTCTCATTGAACCCAGATCTTGGGATCTCCAATCAACTAGGTTGGCTACCCCCACGGTAACTATGAGCGTAGTGGCTTTAGCCCCATCCCTTTCGATGCTTGCTCAACTAGCTCTCGGTTTAACCCTTTGGTTAGCGGATCTGCAATATTGTCTTTTGACCTTACATAGTCAATAGCGACAACCCCACTTGAGAGTAGTTGCCTAATTGTATGATGTCTACGTCAAATATGTCTAGACTTACCATTATACATATTACTTTGTGCCCTACCAATTGCAGATTGACTATCGCAATGGATACTAATCGCTGGCACAGGTTTCGGCCATCTTGAAATATCCTCCAAAAATTGACAGAGCCACTTGACCTCCTTAGATGCTTTATCTAGAGCAATAAACTCTGATTCCATCGTAGAACGTGCTATACATGTCTATTTGAAAGATTTCCAAGAAACAGTTGCACCACCAAGTATAAAGACATATCCACTCGTGAATTTTGAGTCCTTCATATCTGATATCCTGTTCGCATCATAATACCCTTCTAGTACTGCTGGATATTTGGTGTAGTGCAACCCCAAATCACGAGTATACCTCAAATAGTGCAGAACCCTGACTATTGTCTTCCAGTGATCACGACCTGGATCGGATTACTCGTGTATCTGCTCAGTCTGCGGACTGAATAAGCTATATCGGGCCTTGTACAACTCATCAAGTACATTAAGTTCCCAAGTATCTGAGAATACTCTAATTGAGATACACCTTTCCCCCCATTATTGGATAAATGTAGACTTAAATCCACAGGGGTTCCTGCGACACTTGAATTAGACAGGTTGAACTTCTCAAGAATCTTGCCAACGTAGTGTGTTTGAGACAATGCAAGTCTGGCAGATGTTCTGGTGATCTTGACACCCAGAATGACATCTACAAGGCCCATATCCTTCATGTCAAACTTTGAGTTTAACATATCCTTGGTAGACTGAAGGACCCTATCATTGCTACCAACATTGAGCATGTCATCAACGTAGAGACATAAAATGACGTACCCTTCGTCTGCGTCTTTGACGTAAACACACTTATCACATTCGTTGATTTTGAAACCACTCGACAACACAGCATTGTCAAATTTCTCATGCCATTGTTTCGGTGCTTGCTTTAGACCATACAATGATCTAACAAGCCTACATATTTTCCCTTATTGGCCTGGCGCGAAAAAACCCTCGGGTTGTTCCATGTAGATTTCTTCATCTAAATCACCGTTCAGAAAAGCTGTTTTTACATCCATTTGATGTATCTCAAGGTTATGAAAAGCTGCGATCGCGATGATCATTCGGATGGAAGTAATCCTCGAGACTGGTAAGTAAGTATCAAAGTAATCTAAGCCTTCTTTTTGTCTGTATCCTTTGATAACAGGCCTCACTTTGTACTTATCAATCGACCCATCTGCTTTCATCTTCCCTTTGAAGATCCATTTGTAATTGAGAGACTTACTGCCTGGTGGCAAATCCACCAGTTCCCACGTATGGTTTTGTAGTATGGAGTCAATCTCACTCTTAATGGCCTCTTTCCACAAAGGACCCTTAGGGCAGCTTACTGTATGTCCGAGGCTCATTCTATATCGGATAAGTCAGAAAATCTAGACCAAAAGATGTCGATGTTCTAGCTAGCTCGCTTGCTACATTGTAGTTCAATATCAACTTCCTCTTCTCGGCCTTGTCTGCTATCATTAGCCGGATGCAAGGTCTGTTTAGCAGAACTTGACTTTCCAATGGATCTATAAGGGAATATGTGTTCAAAAAACACTGCATTCCTAGACTCCATAAGAGTATTTTTGTGAATATCTAATATCTCACATTCATGCACAAGACATAACACAAGTTGTTATTGTGCGTACACAATCTACAATCGTTAGGCCTATTCTCACCTTCTTAGGTGTAAGTACAACCACTTTTGCAAGACACCCTCACATTTGTGAGATGTATAGGAAGGCATTGGCCCCTACAGCTTTAGGATTTTATCAACTTTCTTGCATGGTACCTCATTAAGGCCATCATATGTGGAGAGAAATGCTTCACTCCATAAATTCTGTGGAAAACAGAATTAATCAACCTGGCATCAATCATAGCCTCTTAGGCATGATATAGCTTTTAACAACTCCATATTGTTAAAACGAATAAGGTATAATGGTTTGGTGAACTAGCTAGACACAAGTTCCACCGATGGTAATTCGAATTTACCACCTCGGTCACTATCCACCACCTTATTCTTAGCTAAGATGATGTCCAACTTCATTCTGAACAAGAGCGAGCTTTATCCAATATTGTGTTCTTACTCTCGAGCAAGTACACATGGCAATATTTCATGCTAATATCAACAAAAAGTAACAAAATACTTATTGCCACATCGTATTTGGACATAACTTTGAAATCCCACACCTCAGTGTGAATAAAATTAAATGGTTTAGTGTTTCTTTCAACTAATTGAAAAGAAGTCTTGTCACTTGAACCTTTACAACAGCAACCACTTGCCCATCCTATTCATTTCTTAAACGAGAGGAACATGTTCCCATAGGAAGCACCACTGGCGCACCAGATAGTTGTGGATAAACCACTTGGGACAATACCATCACAAGTATTCCTACCATTGTTAGAACCATTTTATTTGACATCATACGAGATATATGCATGTATTGTGCGGATATGCTAAAATACACATTCAATCAGTTCTAAACTCTCCAACTGATATACATTCACACATTAAGCAATAAAAACTCGAAACTGATTACCAATGTAAGTAATGATTTCAAACAAAACCAAATAACACGATTTTTCCACAAACCTGATTTTCAGGACCCACTGTCTTTAACAAAGTAATTAATGTTTGGAAAATAATACCTCAGTTTTGATTTCCCAAAGCCAAACAAGACAATAGCAATCAGTGACCTACTGCCTTTATTATCCAAAATGGTAGCTTATGATATGAAAACCTCCACTGGAATTTATTACATAATGCAATAATTTCACAATTATGCCAAAACAGTAACTGTTATGCAAGTAAAAGCAAGAACAGTTTTTCTTTTCTTTTCCCCGTTTCAACACGAAACTGATCATATACAATATGATTCTCAAATTAGAAACCAATTTTATGTTCCCTATCTACTCTTGTCCAAAACACATGTTTTCCAACACAATTGGCTGCGCATGGTCCAAACCGAGCAGATCATAAGCAGGATCGAGGCTGAGTGTGCCACTCCAAAAGCCGTATCAACTATTGATGCGAGGCCAAGTTGGGCACGACTGACCGAGGCCGTAGCCTATCAATAGTTTACCACACAACTGATTCAAGGTCCAGCTGCGCGCGACTAATCGAAGTTGAAGCCAACCAGTTTACCATACCCATGATCGAGTTATGCATGATTGACCGAGGCCGAAGCCAAAAAGTTTTACCACAAAGCCATCTGAGGTCAAGTCGCACACGATTAACTAAAGCCGAAGCCAAACAGTATATTTTAGAACCAATGCCGAAAAATTACTCCGCATAGCCATTTCAAACATCATCAGCCTGCGGCAGCAATCACCAAAAACAGAACTTCCACCAACAAAAGTTAGTCCAAAAAATGGCTCTGAATAATTTGTTTTCTGAGCAAGTAAACAATAAAAAACTGCCATCGGAATATGATAACTTCCCGCAAAAGCGCGTAACGGCAGTTGTTTTTTTTTCCCACCCAACATACCACTGTGTACTACTCTCCCATACTTGGCACATATTATTCTTTTCTTTTAAAACGAAGGACTAAGTGGTTTTATCCCTTTCCTTCCAAATCGATCAGTCATTAGATAATAATTTAAAACAAAGCTTTTCTCAAACTCAGTTAGCAAACCACTTTATCCATCACTTTACCAAAACCGATTGATAAATCTGAGGTGAAAAGACAAAATCACAAAGGTAGGTTTTTTTCAAAAACCCCTTGTAAAAATCTGAGACAATGGCTTTGTTCGGATCCCAGTTTTTAAGTTTTCAAAAACTGAAACTCCTGTTCGGAACCCAGTTTGGGAAAATTATCCCCTGCGACTCACTACCCTCATTTATTCCCCTCTCTCATTAACGTTTACCTGCCCTCCCTACGTCCCTGTCCCTCATTAACGTTAACCTGCCCTCCCTACCTCTCTGTCCTCTCCATCTTTTGCCTTTTACAGAGCTACAGTAGAGATTCCCGACTTCCCTGCCCTTTACTCCTCTCTCTCTCTGTCCTGCTCTTTCTCTGTCTCATTGAAGAGGAATTGATTCCCGATTTCTGGAATCAGATTTGCCCTAACCCTCTGTCGCTCTATCTCTCTCTGTCTCTCTCTAGCCGGGTCTCTCTCTAGCCGTGTTCTTTGAGAAATCTCAAAAGACAACGATAATCTCCATAGCATCGGCGGATACAGCTGGTATTTGACTGATTCCTGTTCATTACAAGACATTTGGTGTATAAAGATGGGTAAGGACCGTCCACAGGATTCGTCTCCCTCTTTGCTTACCTCCTACTCCAACAAAACGGAAGGCCCAAGCACAGACGGGGTTCAGTGTGGTAGATGGCTTCTCCGATCAACCTGCGTTCGAAGACGTAGACGTATGGTTCAATTTTGTTCATGGGTTCTTTTCCAATTTTTCCTAATATACGCTTTGATTTTGTTTATGTGTTCTCGGTTCTGAGTTTGATTTTTTGTTGGGTTATGTGTGTTCTGGATCTGTCCAAATCTATTTCCATACATGTTTGTTTTGCCTTGTTTGTGAGAAAATACATTAGGGTTTCCTATCGGCAATGAAGGAAGAGTATATTAGTCCCCCCCCACCTTCTTCTTTTTTGGGGTTGGAAATTTGCAAATATATATTCCTCTACTGCAACTATATGAGTTCCAGTTGAACTGTGGTCTATGTTATGCATCATTTTAGTGTACATCAGCTTTTTTGCATTTTTTCAGATGAAAACAAAGTACTTTTTTTGCATATTGTGAAATTTTGTTTGTTTTCATTCCTGCGAATTACTGAAAGCAATTACGATTCCAAATGAACTGCAAAGTGATGTTTATGGTTGGAAGCTTACTCTACTGATGTTTTGTTCGTTCGTTTACTCTGCTATGACCTCGTCTCTATTTTATGAACCCGGAGATTGCTTGTAAGTGTTGAAACTATAGCCTATAATTGCTGAAACTGGAATTATATTGCTGAAACTAGAAATAGGTGCAAGAAATATCACATAAAGATGCTGAATCTGTTAATTGGTTGCTGAAAACTCCTATATGCATGCCGAAATTGTTTGTCATTAATGGAAATCACTGATATGTGCAGGAATTATGGGCTAAAATGCAGGAAAATGAGCTTTTTGTGTTCAGCATCGATTTGTTTTGCAGCTGTTTTTTTTTTTTTAGAACGTCAAACACCTGACTGGAAATTCTTTTTTTTTTTTTGGTTCACATTTCTGTAATTTCTTTCAACTATTTGGGGGTAATTTGTTTTTTCTTGTTCGTTGTTGTTAGGCCAACCAGTATCACTGAAATTTGAACCCTCAACTCCAACTTCAAAGAGGAAAAGACGTGACACTTCTTCTCCTACGCCCTCGGCAAACTCATTCACCGGCGAGAACAGTGTCCAAGTGGTACTCCTCTTACTCCTTAGTAATGTTGATTTCATTAGGCATGACATGAACTTGCATATTTCATCTCACTGTAGTAATGTGTAACATGCGTGAATTGTTTCCCACATGGTAGCCTATGACGACTCGTAAAAAAATCGATTCTGACAACTGGAGTTATGAGAACACCGAAATTTTCCTTCAAATTATGGTAGAAGAGGCGAGGAAAGACTATGGAACAAACTCAAACAAACGTCGCGCATTTAATACCCTACAATGGACGGCAATCCTAGAGGAGTTAAAGAAGAGGACCAATAAGACTGACTACACAACTATTAAGATCCACCAGAAATTTGACCGTCTGAAAAAAGACTACAGGCTATTCAAAGACCTGACCGAGCGAAGTGGGTTGAGTTGGGACCCGGTTATGCAAACAGTCACTGCATCGGCGGACGTGTGGGTAACCTATTTGCAGGTATTTAAACCTTAGAAAACCATGATTTGACTTATACAAGCACCATTCTACCTTTTAGAATGCTAATTTCCAATTTTCCTATTCGTTGTAGGCACATAAGGATGCCGGAAAATTTATTGGTAAAGGGCTTGACCATTATGACCTTTTGCACGAGCTTTTGGACGGCTCGTTGGCCACAGGCATCTTTGGCCAACCCAGCCCCCTAGGAGCCCCCTCGTTGGAGCAGGAGCAACAATTGAGGAATCAAGGGAAGGCCATAAAGTTCAGTGATAGCACATTCTCTGATGGAAGAAAGCGAATGTCTGATGGAAGTGGTGGACCAAGCAGTAAGTCAATGCGATGTGAGCAAAAAGAGGCATATGATAGAGTGGCTTTCGCGAACCAAAAAAAGGGAGAGTATTTTGAAACCTTGACACAACAACGTCTTCAGGCCCAAAATTACTCTATTGAGGCATGTCTACTAGCAATGAACCCACTGAAGGAATTTGTTAGTGACACTGCCTTCTATAAGGCTTATGACAAGCTTCTTGAGGGAGTCAATTATAGGGAAGGCTTTATAAAGCTGACTCCAGATGGCAGGTTGGGTTGGATCAGTCGCTTCGGATCCGGGAATTGATGGGTTGTTTACCTAGGGAGTCGATGACTTTTTTTAAAATTCCAATAGTTATGTGCTATGACTGTTTTTTTTGGAGCCTTATGTCTATTTGGCCACTTGAGGAACAATTGCTGTTGTGACTGCTACATTTCAGTACTTGACTGTATGGAAGGAGCATTATGTCTATTTTTCCACTTGAGGAGCCTTATGTCTGTTTTCCTTACTTGCTTTTACTGGTACGTTTGTTTCCATTTGTCGAAACAGTCACTGTACTTGATGATGGTTTTTTTCTTGATGCACAAAAAATGCATGATTACATTCATTTAGGATAATATCATTGGAACTATGTACATTCTGTTCCAGTAACTTATTTATCATATACTTACCCAAAAAAACTTATTTATCATCCTTCCAAAAACCAATTTGAAGGCTGACAAATAACCTATCAAACACTCTGCATATTTGGGCAATCAATTTAGAGATGCTTTCATAATTGAAATGCCAAGAATATTAGACATAGTCTAGTTTTGGAACATGATTTTGTTTAGTTCCCACTGAAACGGCGAAAACATTCCTCTGACTTTCTGATTTGAACAGTAGCGGAGTGTGACTCACTACCCTTGTTTCCACCCAAAATACTCTGACACATATGGAACACTTGTAAACATGCCAAAGCATTGACTTGTTTTGACAACTATTGTCAAAATCCAACGATGACAGTTTTAGATATTCCAAAGTCAATTGACATTTCTTTTATGCTTACAGTTTTAGCAAATCACCATGTCATCAAGTGGAATTCCGCCTTACCAACTCGAGGACGATTTTAGTGATGATGATGACTTGATGGAACTTGAAACACTCGCTATGATGGAACGAGATGGGAAACAAAAAATTCCACAAAGAACATGTCCTTTATCAGGACAACAATATACCACGTTTCTTTTGAACTCCCATCCACAAAACATAAAGGATATTTTACGTGTCGACAAACATACGTTTAGAGCATTGGCGGTCGAGCTAGTTCGACGAGAACTACTTAATTGGGATCATAAGAACCTCTCAGTCGAGGAGTCTTTGGCTATGTTCTTGTACATTTGTGGACAAAATGCACGGGATAGAGTTGTTGCTGACCGCTTCCAGCGTTCTTTGGATACTATAAGCAAGCATTTCAACATCATGCGTCGTGCTATTTGCAATCTAGCTCCCTTTATTATTCGACCACCAAATCTTCAAGAAACGCCTCCTGAAATTCTCCATGATGGAAGATACTATCCATGGTTCCAAGTAAGCATGTATTACATACGATACCGTACACATCACACCGAAAAAATATATACTTACACTAATGCATTTTTTTCAAAATCTCCATAGGATTGTGTTGGCGCAATAGATGGAACACACATAGATGCTTGGGTACCGGCTTCTAGAGAATTAGCATTTCGCGGCAGAAAATCCACGAAAACACAGAATGTAATGGCCGTGTGTTCCTTCGACATGAAGTTCACATTTGTGTACCCAGGTTGGGAGGGTAGCGCCCACGATGGACGTGTTTTCTTTGCGGCAGTATCGAATCCGGACTTTCACTTCCCACATCCACCACTTAGTAAGTTCAAATTTGAAGAAGATTGTTCTCATATTTGCTTTTTGATCTATTCTAGTAGGAAACACACTATACTGACTAGAGTAATTTCTGAATTAGATAAGTACTATTTGGTCGATTCTGGATACACCAATATGCCGGGTTATCTTGCTCCGTACCGAGGACAACGATATCACAGGGACCAATGGGATGGGGCGAATACAATATTCCGCACACCGTACGAACTATTCAACTACAAGCACTCGTCCTTGAGAAATGTAATTGAGAGATGCTTTGGGGTTTTGAAAAAGAGGTTTCCAATATTAAAGGGTATGCCTAATTATGACAATGCCCGTCAACCAACAATTGTTACGGCTTGTTGTGTTATCCACAACTTTATCTTAATGCATCATGGGAGAGATGAATATTTTGACGGTTACAATGAAGATATCGAATGGGAAGGAGAAACTGATGAAGAGGTTGACGATGATGATGTGGGTGAAGTAGAGCCTTTGAACACATCTCGTGTGGGTTTGGAATTGATGGCGCAAAAACGAGACCAAATGGCTATTGAAATGTGGGATGCATATTGACTTTTATTGCATTGTACTAGTTCCGCTGCATGAAAATTGGCCACTTAACTTAGCTTTTTGTTAATGGGTTGTACTACTGGACTAATTGTAAGTGTTGTTTGCATTCGGATTTTCCTTGGATGTTAGAAGTTGTTGGTTTTGGTATTCCTGCTGTCAATGGACAAATGGGTTTCGTACATTTAACTGTAAGTGCAATTTCTCAATTGGGTTTTGTGTTATTTGGCCATAGTGAACCTGCTGGAATGATATTTGGTTATGTTTGGTTTTGTTCGGCTTTTTCCAATACGATTATGTGTTCCTACTTTTGTACTTTACCTAAAATGCGATTGGACTCCCTCTTTTATGCAGTATTACACAGTAAGTATGGGAGGCCAAAAATTCTATGTTGTGCTCGTGGGTCGGAACCCAGGCATCTACAATGATTGGCCATCTTGTAGTGAGCAGGTTAATAGGTTTTCAGGGGCTGTGCATAAAAAATTCACCTCATGGGATGAGGCCTACAATGCTTGGGTGACTTTCACCAGACAAGTTGCGGACACGGCGCCACCTTCTCTTCTCCCGTTGGCAGCTGATCCGAGTGGATCCTCAACAAATTACACCCAGCCGGCTAGAGATTGGTTTGGACTCGGCCTAATTCTTGCTATGGTTTTTTCCTTGGGTGTGGTGGTAGCCATTATAATAATAATAGTACTTTGATATCCTTGTGTGGTTCTGAGTTCTTTTGTATGAATCTATTCGTAGGTCTTCCAACGGAGTATTGTGCACTATTTTTATTTGTAGTTTGAAACTTTAATTAATTAGAGAGTTTGGAGTAGTTTGGGCTTAACTAGCTGTAGATAATTAAATGAATGGTGTGCTATAGACATGTTGATTTGTGGTATGATTGCAACGGTGAAGCACCAATTTATCTTGATGGGTTTGATTATTAATCCTGATTTTGTACCTACCATTTAATCGTAGCAGAACTTAGCACATTTCACTCAATAACAAAAGTATTACGAAACTGCATGCACAAGGAAGTGCAGAAATGGAGAGATGATTAAACGTGGGGAGAGAGAGAGAGAGTTGGCGTGCACAAGTGGGGGCAATTGATACAGAGAGAGAGACGGAGAGAATTGGCCGCAAGAGAGGTTGCAAATTGTATCAAACTTGCAATGTAGGGAATCAAAACCCTATGCTTTAAAGAGTGGGTCCAAAGGACAAAAAGGGTGGTCAAAACAGGTTGAAAAATGACCCAAAACTGGAATCTTCAAAAATAACTGGGAACCGAACAAAGTGAAATATAACTTCGATTAGAATAGATGTGCCAGTTAATATCCAAGTACCGACTTAGATACCAATTGATGAGTAATACACGTTGTCAAAATCACTTTCCTGATCTTGGACCCACAATTCGTGCATGCCAAGATATAAATCTGCAACTCATTACACGGTTAGATCCAAAACAAAAACTGTTTTCTAGAAATCCGAATGCCGATCTGAGATCAAAAAATCTTTCTTAAGCTTGTTGGGAAAAATTCGGCAATCACATAACATTCCAGAGAATAATTTCATTAACAACGATACAATTACATTATTGAATCAAGTTACAAAAATACAATAACAGTAGACTGAATATAAAGACGAGATACAAACAGATTTATGGATCAAGAACCGAGTCCTGTGTGATACCACAGTCTCCTTAAGAAAGATTCGCCACCTACCGTGGGTGTTGTAGATTGCGTCGGCGACTTCCTCCTAGGGTTGGCTCAGCTAAACCGCAAGCCGTCGGAACACCACCATCGACCGCCTTGGCGAACTGACTACCGCCTGCCTCTTTCTCTCTCGCTCAAAGAACGAATATCAAAACTTGTTAGGATTGCTGTGAATTTTCTGGTGCTCTCCAAAAAGCGTGAATACCCTCTTATAGAGTGAAGGAGATATTTGTAACTCCAGGAGGTATAATGTGAGTATAAATTCTGCCATCAAGAGAGAGGAGTAATGTTGCCATCAAGGTGGAAGGGTTACGGGAGTTACAGGTGCACACATCAATACATCTATTGATTGTGGTGCATCCAGATATAACGAACCCGGGACATGCACGGTTGCCTCGGGAGACCCTTCGGTAGCCCCGATTTCATTCATCTGAAATTCCGTAAATTTCCAACATTTCTTAAGCACCCCTACTACACACCAATAACCAAAATAGAGAAATACTAAATTAACAATTGACCCATTTGCAAAACATTACGTACATTTTGTTTGAATTAATTTCAAGTCTCTGAGCAATTCATCTATATTACAAAAACAGAACAGTTTTTGTTAAAAACGTCTCGGCATATAAACGAGAACAACTACTACAATCGTTAGAGCACTTCCTGTAAACTTTGTAGTTATCGAATCATTTAGGGCAATGTATCGTTGAGTAAAATAATGTTGTCTTATATGCTCAAATAGAAAATATCTCAAAATGGTAACTGATATTTTGTGGAGATAGCAATTAAAACTATCCAATAGAGGTACTATAGACAATTTATTTAAGTTCAGACTATGATACATTCTAACGTGCTTTTAGACACGAACATCCACTGGTAGAGTGATAAGTCGTCTCTATCACTTCCATCTATAAGGATTGGTGGTGATACTATGACATTGTTATTGTTAGAGATCACAAGGGTGACCTCGTCGTTGATGGAGGCTATAAGCTGGTTTTATAGCTTATTCATTGTAGAATTTATTTGATGTATATGTTTCTGTTTGATTAAGTTATAAGTGTACAGCAAGTTTGATTTGAGTTGTGCTTCGATCATGAATTTGTTTTGGGACTAAAAAAGAAGATGGGAAAGGCAAAAACAAAGATGAAAGAATTTGGCCATGAAGTAATATATTATTTCTTCGTTAATCTTTCATTCCAACTCTGGCCAGTTAGAGCATCTCCAAGAGGAATGGGAATAAGTTTTTTAAAACTTTCCTTTCCTTTTTAAAAAAAAACTTGCCTATTTGATTAACATCTTAGAGAGGAATGTGAATATGATTCCAAAACGCTAACATTCCTATGTTTGTGTAGAGTCACGATGAGAATGAGATTACTGATTTCCCAATTCAAGAGGAATCTGATCCCTCCAACCTCATGGGAATTTTGGATTCCTGACTCAATCAATATAGAAAGAAAACGTTTGACTTTAGGATATTTTCAAAATAAATGATTCCTATAAAAGATTACTTAATTAATCCAAACGTCGGAATAGAATTACCCCGAGTATCAAATTACTTGAAATTTGATTCTTGATAATCAAATTTCTACTCCTATAAAAGATTACGGACATCAAGACTGAGCCTATTAGTTTTACTTATACTTGAAGTATATAAACTGGACTTCCATTTATATAACTCAACCTTAAACGTATACAAATGGATTCGCCTAATACAGTATTTGTTTAGTTACTATTAAAAAAAGTATTACTATAAGATTTTTTTAACTGTATGTTTCACAGTTTTTTTTTTTTTTTTTAATCCGAAAAAACGCAAGGGCTATGTTTCATAGTTCATCTACCCCAAAAAAGAGAAAGAAAAAAGAGTGGTACTACAATTCCCGGCCAAAAGGGTTTCCAATCGGGATTCCGACGCCCCGCTGAGCACATTTTGGCCACCGGAAGGCTGATTCGAGCCGTCCAAAAATTCTAAAAAAAAATCGAGTGGATCCACGCGAGAATCAAAAGCATCCAATATGTGTAGGTGCTCAATCCAAACACTTTATGTTTTTGTATATATAGAGAGTACCTATACACATCAGATGCTGTTGATTCCCGCGAAAATCTACTCGGTTTTTTTTAGAATTCTTGGACTGCTCGGATCGACCGTCCGGTGGCCAGAATGTGCCCTGCGGGTCATCGGGATCCCGATCGGGATTTTGGGTCGGGTACCGTATCATTAACGAAGAAATAAAGACTTATAATCCACGTGCTGGACATTCCTCCGCCGTCTGCACCTCCATCTCATTTTTTGTTTCTCTCGCTCCTCCGCCGTCTACCTCTGTCTCTCCCTCTACTCTTAGTTTCTCTCTCCGCAACGAAACTCCCTCGTCTCCCCCAAGATTATGATCCCCACGAAGATGGAAGGCTTGATTATTGAGTATAGATCGACCTTGCAACCTTGTTCATTCGCTGATTAATTTATTGCGATTTCACACGTTGGGTTGAAGACAGAGGTAGTCAATCGTCGCCGGAAATCGTCGGTAACGTTCGAAACTCACCGGATGATGTCGAAATTTGCCGGTACCATCTTTATCAGTCATTTCGGTACCATCTTTATCAGTCACCATGTCGACCAAGACCCGATTCTCCGACAAAACCAGGTACCTCTTTTCTCTTCCTTTGTTCCTCAGGAGGGAGAGAGAGAGAGAGAGAGAGAGAGAGAGAGAGAGAGAGAGAGAGAGGTTATAGATTTTGTGTGAGATGTCTGGACTTTGTGAGTCAGATGAGTGAGAGAGATAGAGAGACTGAACTAGAGATTCTGATTTTGCAAATCTTGAATCACCCCAAATCTTCGTATTCGAATATATATATCTCAATCTCTCTAGTCCTCTCTCCACCGTTGGGAGTAGGAAGATCACACATAGATTCACCACTTGCATGTGACGTTGAGATTATTCAAGTTTGGAAAGATTTGATTCTGATTCTACTGGTAATAACCCAAGTACCACATGCATGTCATAAATGTGTTCACACTATAATTTACCTAACGAACCCCACAAGTTGAATTATACATTTATAAACTTTTGACAAATATAAGTTCCCAACACTTTTGATATTTTCTCCTGATGGCAAACTCAAAGTATTTATAAAGTCTAAAAAATAATACTCCTACTTGAAGTTTGTTTTTATCACTAGGTGTCAGGTTTAGGTCTATGGCTGCAAAACGACCCAGGCTTCTCGAGTTCAAGCTTGTTTTTGTTTGTTAAGAACTTGTTCAAGATTGGTTTTGTTTGTAAACCACCTAAGTTTGAACAAATTTTTGAAGCTCATTAAGGTTTCAAACCAAACTCGTACAAACTATTACTTTAATAAAAATTCAAGTTATTTGAGATCGGCTTATGTTTGCCTTGATTAAAGCTCGTTTGAGATTGTCTCGTCTCATGAACAAGCTAAGTTGGAACATATTTTTAAAGCCCGGTTTAAGTTTTCAAACCGAGCTTGATTAACCACCTGCTCGGCTTGTTATCACCTTCGGCTTACTTTGCGCCTAATTCGACTAAAAGAGGAAAAAAGTGGAAAAAAATTATTGGGTTCTCCCCACGTGATGCCCCATGGCCCCCAACAACCTTCTCAACCATGGGTCCCATGTGACGTGAAATTATGTAGCAGTCCAAGAGCACCGACAAGTGGTGCTCTTAACCAATCCACAAGCACACATTGTCATGGAGTGAACCAGTAAAGTGTATGGACGTTCCATAAATATGTGATTCTGAAATGATCCAGCGGTCCTCCCGGACTACTACTGAATAATTACTCCTGCGTGACTCGACGGAAATACACACCAAACATCAAGATGCTTTTTAACATGCATGGTAGGCCAAACATGAGTGTAATTTCGCCGTGGTTTTGAATTTGATATAGGAGTGGCTGAGGAAGACAGGCAGTGGCTAGGGGATCGCTCAACTCTCATATGAATACCGATGGTTGCCTCTTCAACGGTGTATCTTTTCTCTATTCTCTTTAGGGAACGAACACAACCAGTCAACCATGAAGATTATCTGTCAGAAAACGTTAAACCATCTCAGCAAAACACCCCAACCAATGTCACTATCATCACATATCAATTCACTTTGCGACTTGGGAAGATTACAAGACGCTCTAACGCTTGTCTTTTCCAACCCAACTCAAATGGATTATTCTCTATATTCAAGAATTTTGCAACTCTGCATTCTAAGAAAAGCCGGAAAAGAAGGGCATTTGATCCATAGCCGTGTTTTAACAAATGGGTTGCATTCAAATCCTTTTATGAACACAAAACTAATCATATTCTATTCGAAAATGGGTGACATGGTCACCTCCCGTACACTGTTCGATAAAATGCCTGAGAGGACTGTGGTCACTTGGACTGCGTTGCTATCAGGATATACTCAAAACGGGTGTTCAAAGGAAGCTCTACTAGTTTTTTCGGCTATGCGTTGCAAAGGTGTTAGGCCGAATCAGTTTACTTTTGCGAGTGCTTTGAGGGCCTGTACGAGTTTGATGTGTTTGGGTAGAGGGGAGCAAATTCAAGGGTGTATTCAGAAGAGTAGGCTTGCTAAGGACTTGTTTGTGCAGAGTGCGTTGGTTGATCTGTATTCCAAGTGTGGAAAGATGGAGGATGCGTGTTACTTTTTTGAGTCGATGGCGGAAAGGGATGTGGTTTCTTGGAATGTGATGATAGGTGGGTATGCCAATCAGGGTTTCGCGGATGATGCCTTTCAGTTATTTCGTTCAATGCTTAGAGGAGGTACTGTCTTATGCATCTAGTATAATATTTGGCCATCTAGTTTTTTGCGGTCTCGATATGTGTTATTCTTACTTTAGCATGCAAACTTTATCTTCTTAAAGGATTGGTCCCTGAGTACACAAAGAACAGACAAGCAAAATTCATGGCACATCACAGCTGGTGAATTTGTTTTGACAGTCAGGCTGCATCAGATTCATAGGGTTGAGACTTGAGAGCGTAATTTGGGCCCATCAATTGTTTGGGAAGTGGGCAATCACTGTTTTAGAAGAGAGACAAGACATGGCTAGCGTTTTTCCCCTCATTTAAGTCACTATCCTTGTTCAAGTCATATCTAACTTATGGTATAGTTTATTTGCTTCAATTGCTTGGGAACCTCATGAGATCATGTACGAGTACAAGATTTAAACATACTTAGTGTTTCATCTTGCTTTCATTTTCCCCATAGCTATGTGGACATATAGTTACATATGTTTCAATCCCCACCATGTAGACAATCTTGTCCGGTTAAAATTTTATTGTTTATCTACTTATACGTTTAATTTTATCCAATACTCAATTTTAACAGGTGTGATCCCTGATCGCTTTACGCTGGGTAATGTTATGAAAGCCTTTCTCAGAGGAAGTGCTATGATGAAGGTCATCCAAGTACATGGATTCATTATTCAACTAGGTTTTGAAACACATAATGATTTGACTGGATCACTGATTGATGCTTATGCAAAATGTGGGAGTATTAGAATTGCATATCATATTTACAAGAGTATGCCTAAAAAAGACGCAATATCTTGCACCGCGTTGATCACTGGATATGCACGCCAAGGTGTCTATTCTAGAGATTCCTTTGATCTCTTCAATGAAATACATCAGATGCACTTGGGACTTGATGGTGTGATACTATGCTCGATGCTGAATCTATGTGCCAATACAATGTCACTAGACTTGGGAAGACAAATTCATGCTTTGGCTTTTAAATGTCAACCATATAAAGATGTGGCCATGGGCAATGCTCTCGTTGATATGTACTCAAAATCTGGCGAAATTGAAGGTGCTAACTCTGTTTTTAATGAGATGAAGCAAAAAAATGTTATTTCTTGGACATCATTAATTGCTGGCTATGGGAAGCATGGCTATGGGCACAAGGCAATTGCCCTGTACAATCAGATGGAATATGAAGGTTTGAAGCCAAATGATGTTACTTTTCTGACTCTTCTTTTTGCATGTAGCCATGCTGGTTTGACAAATGAAGGATGGGAATGCTTCAATAGCATGGTTCACAAATACGAAATCTCTCCAAGAGCTGAGCACTATTCTTGTATGGTGGATCTTTTTGCACGTGGAGGGAAGTTAGAAGAAGCATATAATCTAATTTGCAAGATGAATATTGCACCTACTGCCTCGCTTTGGGGAGCCATTCTTGGGGCATGCCACATCTATGGCAATATATCTCTCGGAGAAGTAGCTGCCAGGCATCTGTTTAATATGGAACCTAAGAAGTCAGTGAACTATGTGGTTTTGGCAAGCATATATGCCTCAGTGGGCTTGTGGGACTCTGTTTCTACGACAAGGAGATTGATGGAAGAGAGAAGCATAAGAAAGGACCCTGGATACAGCCTTTTTCAGTCCACAAATAAGAGGATGGCTCTTCTTCTGCCAAGTTGAAGTTTCTGAAGTCCGCTGATGTCCTGTTCTAATTCTGCCAGACCTGTTTTTGGCAGCCTCTAGGGAATGTCAGCCGATGGTTGGTTCATTTCATTATCTCAAGGATGGTTCATTTCATTATCTCAAGGAGGTTGATTTATAGGGACATTCAGGAGCTGGTTGATTCATTTTATTATAATCCTAGGACATCAAGGTGGCTAGTTCATATCCTGATCCTCATGTGCTTCTCGTACTCTTTAGCTTTAACAACAATAAGGTATGACCATGTCTCCAGTAGCATTTGCCCTCCTGTAGTTTCTGTCCGTTTTACCCCTTCATTACTCCTTCGGTCCTTCCGTCTGAGTTCTAAATTGAAGTTTTGTCAGCTTAAAATGTATGTTGTTGCTTCAAGGACGCTTTTTGTGCTTTCATAATATTTTTCAGATACTTTGTAAAAACAGTCAATAGACCATAACTTTGCTAATATGTTTCGGTTCAGTGACAGAATATAAATATCATGGCTTGGTTGTTTACAGATGAAAGTTGATATGGCTGGCAAAAGTGTCTTTTAACCTGTTTAGGCTTTGGCCCTGCTGCCAGTGGCTAATATGGATAATACATGACATGATGGGTACGCATTGACAGATGCATATGGGGAATCATAAGCAACATCCCCCGTGATTAGACTAGCATGGAAGCATAACCAAACAGCAAGTGCAAGTACTGATGAAATGAATCTCATTGTTGTCACTGACAGCAATCATTGCTCACTGAGAGAGTTTTAACCTGTTTTGTGTGTGTGTGGGGGATCCTCTTGACATCCTTCAAGGTCAAAGTCTCATTCAAACTGTGTCAATTATTTTCCAGTTGGTAGCCTCAACTGGACTTAGGGATGCTGGTGTTGTTGCAAGTGCTTGAGCTGCAGAAATTTATGGCCTAAATATATTTGCTGAGGGAGTCCAGGTTAGTTTCCCCTTGACCCTTCTCAAAAATAGTCTCCAATTTCCCTAATCTTTTAACCTCTGTTTTGATTGCAAAGAAATTGGACAAAGGAAATTGACAATTGACAGCAAAAAAGGAAGAACGACTAGTTGGACATATTAAAAGTTCTATTCTTGCTTAAACGGGAAACAGAACATTTTGATTCAACTAAGGGATAGACGTCTACTAAAGTTGGGGTTCATATCACTAGAATAACACTATCCAAAAAAGAAGTGGGGTAAGGAACTAAGGATGCTTACCTACCATATATCCCAGACTGTAAGTGATTTCCTTGTCAATTTGTACAGTTTTTTTTTTTTTATAATGGAAAAAAGCTTACAGCAGATAAAAGAGGGTGTGGTTCATGCTAAGAGTATAATTCGGTGGAGCCAAGAAGCGTTTTGATGATCTACCCAAGCATGGAGTTTGAGTTGGAGCTGTAGTACTTTTGGCATTATAAATATCTCTCAGGTTGAGAGGTGGGTAATTACACTGAGAATGTATGTATAAACTCTTTAGGGCTTTTAATGTTCTACAGGCAGACCTTCACACCCACGAAGAAAATATGAAGATCCTTAAGGGATCCCTTATTTTAATAAAATGCGGATTTCCCTTTCCCGATCAAATTTCAATGATCCGAACTGTTCAAAGTGTTCTGAACGTAAGTTTAGGGGTCTCCACGAGAAATTAGCAAAAAAAAAAAGACCAGAAAGTGCTTCATCCGAGTAATTTTCATTGAACTTTTTTGCTGATTTCTTGCGGATACCCTTCAAATCACAATCTGAACACATTGGATGGTTCGGATCATTGAAATTTGATCGGGAAAGGGTAGGTTCGCATTTTGTTAAAATAAGGGATCCCTTGTGGGATCCGGACTGTATACACACATACACACACCTACACATAAGTTAAATGACATAGCAAGCAAGTTTATCATTTGGGATTTGTACAAGTCAATTGTTAAAAGTAGATCTCTAACTTCCCTTTGTTTGATCCTTTCTATTTTCTGATGAGCCTATTGTTTTGAACATCGTATGCACTTTCCTTTAGTCAGATATTGAAGTGCCTGTGGTAGGGTAATAACCCCACATAGTAAGGTTGACCCAAGCCACGGGATATGGGGGATGAGAGCCTCAAATTGTCCCAAATCGCTTGGAGGGAAAGTTCTTGGCACTATATAAGCAGGAACTTCAACTTTCACAGTAGAAGGATTTTTCCCAAGGAAACTTAGGTAGAACAAACTGTGAACTTTCTACATAGACACACTATATGGGTGAGTGCACGGAGTGTGGTGGGCAAAGAGGACACACTATTACGCTAGGTCGGGTCAGGTCGTTACATTGTGGCCCTTACTGGCTACTGTGTTTTCAGTTTCTCCGAAATATATATCCTTGATGGGGGTTGTTGACTTGATGGTTTGTACAACACAAATGAGGTGATACAATCTATTTCAATTTTCCATCGAATTTTCCAAAGGGGTGGTACCAAACAACCTGAATTATGCAATACAATGTGAAGCACTCAGTTAAGGTTGCTGTGAGTTTTTTGTGTTGTAGTCTGGTTGATTATAAACAGGTCGCTTGTACTCGATGACCTTTCAGGATGACTCTGCTATTACTACTCGTTATTTGGTACTTGCAAGGGATCCCATCATTCCAAGAGCTGATAAGCCCTTTAAGGTAGAATTCCGTTCGCTATTCTTGTTGGTTTAATCATTGCTTGGAGTTCTCCCAAGTTGAACTTTTTTATGCCCATTATTCCAGACGAGCATCGTATTCACTTTGCAAGAAGGGCCTGGAGTGTTGTTTAAAGCCTTGGCGGTGTTTGCATTGAGGGGTATCAATTTGACGAAAGTAACTTGCTGTCTCTATGAGGTTATTCTTCTGCAGAAAAGTCCCACCCTTACAACTATCGCACTTTTGCAAATTTTTGCAAATTTAGATCGAAAGCCGGTCACAGAGAAAGCGCCCTTTGAGAGTAGTTGATGACTCGAACACTGGAACTGCCAAGTGAGTATGTGTTTCGCTTAGAAACGACAGGGTGTGCAAATAGGATCATCATTCACCGTTTGAAATGACTGCTTCCTTAGTTGGCTAAGGAAGGATTATTCCCTTCTTCCCACAACCATTCTGGGAAGGAAGGGGATCCTCATAACTGTCGGGGCCACTTGAGGTTTGCCCAAGGAGCTCATGTCCCAGTTGGTCACTCATGTCCTCCCCATGTGGGAGGCCAAAGTTCGAGCTCCGTCATGAGCGTTTGGGATTCAGGGTTATGGATAGCCTCTGAAATCCCCACTATCCCTACTGATGTATAGAATATTTGGGGGAAAAAAAAAGGGACTTCGGGTTGGTGCTGCGCACCTCCGAGCCGTCGGATCGTGCATCCGACGGTTTGGATCTTATCTCGGCAACCAACGATCGATAGCCATTCATTGCCGAGATGAGTATTGCTCAATGAAAACTGCTCAGCAACCAACGACTGAGAAGTGCTTTATCCAAGCAATTTTTCATTGAACGGTTCAATGAAAAACTGCTCGGATAAAGCACTTCTTTTTCTAGAGGGTGAAAGTTAGTATGAGACATTTTCCAGAGTCATATTATGGCTAAAAGGTATCCCATACATAGGGAATATAAATTCTTACCTTATGAAATATTTAAATTTGGGAAAGAAGATGAGCCAAAAAGTCCTCAAAACAAATTGTAAATTCAAAGCTGTAGGGTACACTAAATTAAAAATCCTCAAAGGACTGATTGATAGTTGTATATGAGTATATCCTTAATTTGTTCGTTTTTATTGGTGGCCTCGAGATTTATTTTTTGCAAACTTCTGCCAAGACCTGTATGTATTTTCTGTCCACGGAATAGAAAGAATGTCTCCTGCTACCTGAAGTGTGTGCTTATTAGCATTACAAGACTTGGTGCATTTATTTTGACAGTTGGTACTGACCAAAGATCTTGTTGATGTTGGGTTTTGCATCTAGGATCTGGAGCTTCTTTGGTTTATGGTTTCATGGATCACTTATGGGATTCAAATATTACCAAAGATACGGCTGAGGTTTGTTGTCATATTTCTCTTTGATAGCTTAAGTATTCATTACTGCTTTGAACTTGAGTATCTTGGCTTTGAGGTGTTTTTGGTTTTTTGATTTTTTTAACACCATTCTTGTGTTTTTTTTTGTTGGCACTGCCTTTGCTCTTTGCATTTATCTATTCCCTAATATCAGTGATCTAAATGTCCTATGATTCTGACCAATTCTTTTGCTCAATAGATTCTTAGCGACTTTACCTATTGATAGTTGCCTTTGGCATTAACTTTTTCGTAATGTCGTTTTGGCCTTTGGAATAAGATACATGACGTGTTGGATATCCAAGACTTTGGGAACCAAATCAAACCGTTTTGTTGTGGAACCAAAAGGAAAATCTGTAGCTACCATTGAAGCAAGAAAATATGCATACGTATAATTTGGAGTTGAAATTGTGGACATGTGGGTGTAAGATTCCTGTACCATGTATATGCATGGCTGAAACAATTTGTTGTTTCTCATTTTTGTTTATCCTAATATTACCATTTGGGTAGCCTTGCAAGTAGATTATGTTGAAGCATTAACCAACCTGCAAAGTAGGTATTGTTCTTACTTGATAATATAACATTTTCTAGTTCGTTGGATGGTTGACATATTTCATGAGTTTTTGAATAATTCCATTTTTCAACTGCAGAAAGTAGTGTTGAATTGCCAGGATTTGCTGCCGTTTTCTCCTTTCTTTTGCCTTCTTGTGTATTTCCTTTCCTTACGACGATGGCTCTGTTTTCTCAGATTAACGCACAGGGGGTGAGGTGGAACAACCACCCAGACAATGGAATTTCACCGTCTGAAGATAGATAGTGTTCTTCTGCTACTATATATGAGACCCAATGTAAAAGACTAGTGTTCTAGGATAGATAGTGTTCTTCTGCTACTATATATGAGACCCAATGTAAAAGACTAGTGTTCTAGCGATCGAAGTTTTGCTACATGAACCAAAAGTTACGAAAGCCCCCTACTTAAGAGTCTTTTGAGTTAATCTGTCACTGGTGTTATACGTGAATGACTGGCCGCCTTCCAAAAATTTGACTCTAACTTCAAAATTACTCAATTCTTTAACTATGAACCCCCCTCAATTTGAGGGCCTATCAATTTTACCCTTTCCGCTCCTTTTTCACTTTTGAAGGGTAAGTTCAATAATTTATACACTTTCGAAGGTTTTGACTTCTGACTCATTAAATTGGGTGATTTTTCGTAGTGAGCAAACAAATTAATTGGATCGGAGGGAGGGAGTATCTGATATTCATTTGATTCTAAGGCTCTTTTAGGGCTTCTAAAAATCAAAAATTTCTATTCATTTCTAAGGCTCTTTTAGGGCTTCCTAAAATCAAAAATTAATTATGATTCTTTAGAATAAAATAATCAGAAAAGTAAAATCTTTGTACTGGTTCAAACAGATTGAAAATTGGAATATCTAATTCTTTTAAGGGAATTGATTTTGGCACTTCAGTTTTAGCCATTGACATTTCATTTTGTCTCATGTAAGTTTATCTCTGAACGCATATTCCATGAACAACAATAGTGTTGAACCATGGTTAAATGGGAAGGGCTTTGATTAGGTGTGGTTTCTGTCTTTTTGTCCCCGTTGTTTAGGCTGAATTAGGCTGATGGGTTGAGGAATCATTGGCTGTTGTGATTTCCTTAATTATGGAAAAGCTGTGAAAAAGAAAATCTCATTAATTATTATCTCCCTTAATTCGTTCTCAGGTCACTTGACTAGGCAGACCCAAAACATATTCTACGTTAGCGGGGTACATGTCACTTCCGAAGTAAAGATTCTCATAAAGAAAATGGGAGTCATAAATTTCATTTATAATTGGGAATTGATTTTCACATCCTCCATATGTCCAATTGTACTCTAATTTTTGCCTTTATTAATGTGAAATTAGAGTAAAATTGATAAGTGAAGACATGGGTCTTTCACTTTATGAAAACCAGAATGCAGTGGTGAGAAGAAAGCAAATGGGAAAAGTTTAGTAATATATACACAAGGAAGGCTTAATAAATAGTATCTACATATAAAAAAAAACTTACTAGTATAATTTTATGGGACACTACCATAATTTTGAGACTATACCAGAAACGTACCAAAGTTATTTTGACAGATTAAAATCCCAGATATTTGGCTTGGTGTTCAAGGCTTCAGACGTAGAAGTTTGCCACGTCTTAAGGTATCACGTTCGAAACCTCCTGAATTTTATCAACTCTTGTAGGGCTAATCTCCCGCTAGTGGACAATAGGATTAGTACTATAAGAATCGTTGAGGTACGCAAAAGTGACCAAGGTATACTGAAATACTCCAAAAAAATAGTTATTTTGGTAAATTGAGTGAGCACGCGTGCTCCCATGGGACCCTTAATGGGAGGATGGTCTTTCTGTTTCCTAAATTGTTCCCATGATGTTAGGGTATGTTTAGTTAGATGGAATCAAGATCGGAATGGAATAGTCATTTCAATGACTTACTTATTTCAATGTTTGGTTCATCATTGAATAATGGAATCACTATTCACCTTAGTAAATGAATTGTCATTCCATCCAAAAAAACTAAGGAATTGTTATTCCATTTCTTTGTTACACCAAAATTACTAGTGCTACTCCAACATTCACTATTGCCACACCAAAAATTACTATTGCCACTCCAAAAATTACTATTGTCATTCCAAAAATTGCTATTGCCACACTATTCCATTGGAGATGAGAATGACTATTCCTAAGCACAACCTAACATGAGAATGAGAATAATTATTTCATTCTCAATTCCTCCAATTCTTTTCCATTTTTAATTCCATTCCTATTCACATTCCATCCAACCAAATGCACCCTTATTGTACTTCAAAATACAAAAATAGTACCTGCGAAAATTAGAGAGAACTCTTGCCTAAGTTTTTTGGTTTAGGAATACAATCCTTGCAAATTATTTGTTGGAACCCCAAGTGTTGGCCAAGTGGTCTTGGCTTGATACTTAAATGTTTGATTCATTCTAAGGCTTCAGGTTTGATTAATTTTCCTTACCATGGTTGTAGGGATTAATTCGAGGTTTGTGCAAGCTGATTCGAAACACTCTGTATTACCAAATATGTATATTTGTTGGAAAAAAAAAAAAAAAAAAGAGGCGGCAAAAACAGTACGAAAATCGATGAAGGAATTTTGGCTTATTTCAATTAAATTTTCTTTGAGACACATGTATAAATAGATGGTTTCTAGCTAAGGCACATGTGGTCTCGCGCCTCGTTAAAAGTATATTAACCTTTAAGAAATTGATATATGTACGGAGTCGCGCGATCACAATCGTTCGTTTCAGCAATTAATAGTTAAGATCTATTTTTAAAGTTTGACCGATAATAGAGACACCATCTATTGCTACAAATAGATTGTTTCTAATCTGGATCGTCCAAAATACTTTTTAACGTTCGAGATTGAGCTCCGTAAATAAGATTTTCTCAACCTTTAATTAGCTAGATTACTTTTTTGAAAAAACAGAGCTATATTCCTAGTATCAATCAATTAATAAAATAACCGAATCAATAGTAAAACATTTACTTTCTCAGCAAGTAATAATTAAGTAATTACAGATCGAAAGAAGAATCCTTTTCCGACTCAAACTTCCTAAACCCCTCACCGACCTTTTTTATATATCTAGATGCAACAGCATATACTCTGTTCTCTATCAGAAAACAAAACTCTCATCTCTCTCTCTCTCTCTCTCTCTCTCTCTCTAAAGAATTCGTCTGTTTCTTGATCGCATATTAATTTGTGGTGTATCTATTTTCTTTCAAGAAGAAGTTGTTTTCAAGATGACTCGGGATTACGATTGCAACGTATGGCAATCCGATGCTTCAATCATACCACCAAATACTAAAGTACCTAGTAATAATGGTCGCTCCTACTTCTATATCAGGATCGTAGCCGACATCTCGACCTATTTGATCGAAGATGAAGAAGTGGAAGACAGCCACGGCCTTCCGACTCGTACTTTAGAGCAGGCAGAGGACGTCAAGGCTTTCAAAATCCCGGCCGACAAATTGGTAAACGAGAGTACTTCTTGTTCCACCATATCTCGCATGCTCTCCTCCATGGATATCCCGGAAGACGCGCAGCCGGACATGGTGCATCGGATCAGTCATTGTGCCCGGTCCATGGCCAAGGCCAGTTACAACGCGGGGTCCAAGGTTTTGCCTATGATCGTCCACATCTTTGTCGAGGACTACATTGTCGATGATGATGATGATGATGATGATGATGATGATGATGATGATGGTGATGGTGATGGTGATGGTGGTGGTGGTGGTGGTGGTGGTGGTGGTGATGATTTTGATATGGGGGAGTCAATAGAGAGGGAACGGTGCGTGCCGAGGGAAGGGCCGGCTAGTAAGGAGTCAGTCGATGGAGGCGCTAGAGACGGTGAAAGTTGATCAAGACGGCAGGGTTGGGTTTGATGGAGGAGTAACTTGTGTCCACCATGTCGATTTCGGTAGCCTAGCTATATGATTTGTTATGTGTATGGCATCTTTCTTTTCCTTTCTTTTGTTATAATTGTCAGGTTTCAAAAGTTTTGGAATTAGATTTCGTGTCTTGATTTGTAAGTGAACGGAACCATCAAAGGTTAAAAGTTATACGGAGAGACATAAAGGATCGATTATCAAAACCTTATTGAACAGAAATTATTGACTATCAGAATCGATTATTGATTGTTCCGGAACTCATAATGGCAATTTACAAAGATGCGGCGATTAAAAGTTATAGACCGTTGATTTTGAATTGTAATGGACAGATGCATTGCAATGGACCAATCCCAATTTTAAAAGAATTCCTACCAAGATGATGGATAGGGGATTCAGGGAGCGTGCTGCACAGCTACGAGCTGTGCAGCGTGCTGCACGGCCTCCGGAGCCGTCTTGCCGGCATCGGCCCAATGATCAGAGACGTCCACTGCGTAGAGCTCGTCGAGTATTACAAGCATACCAAAAATCAACCCGATAAAATATCGTTAACTACTTCATCGGAATACATATAATTTGGAAAAAAATGAATCCTAATGGATATGAAACACTGGATCAAAACCACTGAATCCATTCTTTCGAATTATATGTGTCCTGACGAGGCACTTAACAATATTTGATTGGGTTGATTTTTGGTACACTTGTAGTACTCGACGAGCTCTACGCAGTGGATGTCTCCGATCGTCGGGCCGATGCGGCAAGGCGGCTCCGGAGGCCGCGCAGCACGCTGCACAGCACGTAGCTGTGCAGCACGCTCCCTGAATGGTCTACATAGGTGCGCGCGTGTCTCTACATGAGCTTTTGGGTTACCAAATATGAACCGGTAGCACAGGCACTTTGACGATAACCAAACATTATACAGGACTTCCGATTATTCTGTGTTCACTTGCATTGTGTTGTAGGTTTTCTCTTTTATTTATTTTCTTCGGATGTGGTCATGGAAGTGTCAAAAAAAGGGAGAGAGGGGCTTGCAGTGATTGGACCAAAAAAAAGTGATCCAAAAAGTTCATTATATTAGGCTTGTGTGTTGTGTAGCTTGCCATGCAAAAAATCTCTTCGATGGAACACAAATAACAATATATATGATTGTGACTCGTTTATCTTGAAATTCTTCTCAAATCCATCCTCACTAAGAACTTTTCGAATTTAAGGCAAACTTATTTTGTATATATCGCGCCCGATCGATGTCCAATTATTGTGAGTTTGTGACAAATTCAATTAGCCGAACAAAGTGAATGGATCAGGGTTACTTTTTTAGACCCGAGATGGCTCAATCTCTGGGTCACAGCATGGTATGTTGTGCTTGGGTCAGAGCATGGCCCGGTCGAAAAACTTGTGCTGCTTAATTCGTATTGGAAATCTGCTTCAATTATTTTTGAATTTGAACAACTGAGATTAAATTATTTATTACATTGCGCTATGGCGCTATGTTCTATTAATTGGGACCACTGTTTTGACGACGTAACGTAATATAATTGATTTGGAAGAAACAAATGTTTACACCGCCAGTATATATAAAACAACCTGATACAATTAGGAAATACTTATGTATAAAGGGAACAAGTAGGAAATACTTCTATATAAAGGGAACAAGCATTATGGAACAATCCTACTCCATCCATTCCAATTTAAATGTCTCCTACGAGAATCTATGCAATTTCAAAGTCTAAAAAAAACATATTTCTAAATATTATTATTTTTATATTCTTACACCAAATTAAAGTGCTCAATTTGGTGTATGAAAATAAAAAAATAATATGTAGAATTACCTTTTTTTTAAGTTTGAAAATGCTCGGATTCCCGTATGAGATATTTAAAGTGGGACGGAGAGAGTATTATGGTTAATGTTATTTATAGATATTGGTAAAGTCTCGTTATACAAATATTTGAGCACAAAAAGAAACTTTGAAACCTTTTTCTAACCTTTTATATTCAACTTATTGTATTTTGCAATTGTAGGTGAAAAAGAGAGATGAAAATGGATTCGATTAGGAGAATGCCACATAGGAGAGAGAATTAAAGAGAAAGCTTGATTTTATTTTCGAAAACTATATTTACTTCGTATAGAAGTATAGATTGACAGTTAAATGATCCCAAATAATTAATTTCCTTTTTGACGTTCTACTATTATTACTTATTTACTTCCTTCTCAAGTCACTTAACTAGTGTCTCTATCAGTCTTTAATTCCCCACCTAGTAATTCATATCAGAACCACTTTAGGATTCCATGTTATATTGTTATACAGTGTGTGTGTACATCCTCGTATATAGACAAAATTATACCGTAAACAATGAGAAATTTGTCGATACCAAGTGGGTACCATGTAGCCGTGCCCACGCGGTGCCCGAGTAGCCCATTCGGGCCATCCAAAAGTGTGTTGGACGGCTCAGATTAAAACTCTCTCTCTTCTCTCACCCCACCACTCTTTCTCCTCTTTCTCTCTCCTTTTCCTCTCTCCAAATCCGAGCCGTCCAAAACCAAAACGGACGGTCCGGATGTGCCGAGCGAATACCACGTGGTATCCGCCCAGCACTAAAAAAAATTTCGTAAAGAATAGTAGAACGTCAAGAAGGAAATCATGTAAATTAGCTTTAAATAATATATGTTTTCATATTACTTACTTCATGTTATGCCAGGATTAAGAGAGTCCATATTCTATAAGGAATAGGAATTGGAAGGCCGAGAATTCTCATATATATATATACTGAGACCTATAGCAATATTCAAAGCCAAGCAAACACAAACTCAAACAAATCCCCCCTTCTCTATTCTCTAAGAAATCTTCCGTCCACCTGAATTTCAATTCCCCCAATTGATCTTGTTCTTCTCTTAATTCCTCCAAGAATGCCAAGACATACACATTGGTCTATAGAAGAGACATATCGATACTTCTGCGAGGAACGACCACTACCTTGTGATGATCCGGTTCCGATTCGAATCGAGCTACATGTTAGCCGTAATATACTAGACGAGCTCGGCTTCCCAAGAACACCAACAACGACAACAGCAACAACAATTAATCACTCCCTACTACTATCTGCAGATACCGCAAGAGCAAAAGCAAAACTCTCGCCCATACTTTCTGGCGTCGGAATCCCGACAAACTTTCATGCTCCTCTCATTGACGACATATCCTCCCATTCCTGGAATTTGAGCTCCATTGAAAGATGCCCTATACATCGCCTTCCCAAAGTGCCCGCCATTGTTGTGCATATTCCAGTCGATGAACTCGAGGCCAATGGGGTTGAGGAGATTGGAGGTGAGCTGATGTTCGTTGACGCGTTCGTGACTGTGCCCGCGACCGTGTCCTCCATCGAGGCGCTGGAGAAAGTGGTAGTTCTTGATGACGGTGGTGGTGGTGGTGGTGTTTCGGGGTTGATGGACCAGTGTGCGATCTGTTTCGAGGAGTTGGTTGGCGGGTCCGAAGCCAGTCGGATGCCGTGTTCGCATGTTTATCACGGTGACTGCATTGTCCGGTGGTTGAGAACGAGCCACTTCTGTCCGGTGTGCCGCTATAAGATGCCAGCAATATTTGATTGCCTTATTTAATTTCTCAACTTGTTTACCGATTTAGTATCCCAGTATGTGTTTTAAATTTTGATGAACACATGATTTATGGGTGTTTTTTTTTTTATCTTTGCGGGTTGGATTTCCGAAACGGTACAAATTTTGCTCTCTACGTGCTTCAATTATTTCTTTTTTCCTCAGTAATTAGATCGGGATTTTTGTTATGGACCTTATGGTATGCCTTTAACGTAGAAAAATATATTCATGTTTCATGATCAATTTCAACAAATTATGTTCTTGATCCAGCGGGGACATATATATTTAAACCAATTGACGTACTTGAGACTCGTTTAACCTTGCATTAAACTGACTAGGACTGAAGCCAGTGGCAGAGAGACATAGAGACAAGGGTGAGAAGCCGACCCCACTAGCTGCTACATTTTCATAGAGGTAGGTATAATTTTTACTAATTTGATCCCACTTTAGAATTTATTTTTGTCCTAGCTCAAATAAAGGTTTTGTACTATTGGAAAAAAGGAGTCAAAATAAAATCTCTAGCCACAAAATTCCCAAATGTAGTGCTAATTTGTTTGTTCTTCAAAACAAATCAAGGGTTTTGTTCATGAATTACACACAGTTCAAATTTCCAACCCTACTTATCGAAAATCCTAGCTCTGCAACTGACTGAAGTTGCGTTCTTGTAAACTTATAAGTTTAAAACTTATTTCGGTAATTTTTACTTTTTATTTAGTTTTTCGTCGTAATTTTTAGGATTAATAGTTTATTTCGACAAGACAAATTGAAAAAGTATAAAAATATGGATTGATGAAAAAATTCAAATAAGATGACAGTTTAGACAACTAAAACAATTGTTTGATACATTTTCGTCGAAACAAATGATTAATCAAAAAAACATCAAACAAATCTAACAAAAATTTAGAAAGAACGAATAAAACACAAAATGAAGAAATAAGTTAAATTTAAAAGAACCCACCCTAAAAGATTAGGGAAAATGACCAGACAGAAGTGTTGACTAGGATTATTTTCCACTCAACGGTTCAGCATTTTGAAATCACCTAAATTATGACATCTCCAAAAATAATGACAAATACATGACATGCCCACTCCCTTTTGCCCTACCATACACAAAATTCCCAAATTTTTTAAACACACCACCGTGTTCCTCCTCTTTGTGAAATAGGTCTCTCTCTCTCTCTCCCCTTTCTGTGCAACATGTCTCTCTTCTCTCTCTCCCCCGATTTTGCTCTCACTTTGGGGTTTTCACAAATCAATTTTGCATTACCTCGTTGATTTCTTGGAAATTTCAGGGGGATAATTTTCTCTCTGGAATCTGCTTTTATGATCTTGTGGAGATCTTAGGATGTGTTTTTGATGTCAATTTTGTTGAGGATTAAACTCTTTATTTTGATTTTTGATTTTTTTTTCCTTCTTCCTTTTCTGTTTTTTGTTTCAAAGAACAATTACCTTTTTTCTAAGACTACTTATGAATAATTACAAAATTAGTGCTAATTGACTAAATACAAGTATGATACTGTGCAACTACAACATGGGTCTGGACTAAGTCATTCTAAAAAAGTGATCAAAACACATTTTGCAGTCGTGACCAACTACAGTATGGTTCAGGACCAACTATAACATGGGTCAGGACCAAGTCGTTTCGAAATAGTGATCAAAACACAATCTAAACTGCTCCGGCGACCAACTACAATACGGGTTTGGATCAACTACAACATGTGTCGGGACCAAGTCGTTTCGAAATAGTGATCAAAACACAGTTTGCTGCGACGACCAACTACAGTATGTGTTTGGACCAACTACATGTGTTCGGACCAAATTATTCCAAAATAGTAATCAAAAGACACTCTACTGTGGCGACCAATTACAACATGGGTCTGGATCAACTACAGTATGGGTTTGGACTAACTACAACATGTGTGAGAACTAAATCATTTCAGAATAGTAATCAAAACACACTCTATTGCGACGACCAATTATAACATGGGTTTGTACCAACCATAACATGGGTCGGGACCAAGTCACAATCCTCTGTTTCGTTGTTTATTTCAAATCGAGAAATTAACTCAATGATTAGGTTGGGACATTGAACTTTTTTTTTTTTTTTTTGAAGGCAGAAACTTCTCATTAGCTTTCCAAATTCAACAAATCAGATATACACAGATTAGAGGTCTGTTCCCACCATCCCCGCAATCATCATCCTAATAAGTTGTCGTCAAAGCCTTCATCTAGAATTGCTCCTGCCGCCAGTGGTCACGAATTGTTCCAATCAATTAGGTTTGTGCCAATTTACATTGCTCTCTGATGTTGGTGACCATGAAAATGGAGATGTAGAAAAAGTTGGGTTCGGAAGAGAGGGAGAAAGGTGGGTTTGGGAGAGATCTTTGACGATTACAGTTTTTTTCTTCAATGTTGGCCTAAGGAGAGATAGAGAGAGAGCGCATCAATAGGGGAGAGTGGGTGTAACCGTGAAAGGGAAGAATGGTCTGAAACTAATATTATACCATGTCTTGGTCAATCTGTTCTTCCCACACAAATTTTAACACACCTCTTCTCTCCTCCTTCCCACTAACTCTCTCTCTCTCTCTCTCAAGAAAAAAACAATGCCGTTCTTTTCTATTTCCTGAATTGTCCCGTGATGCTATCGTAACTATCTATATTACAATACACAACGGTTTACAAAACGTCTCTCTCATAACTGTCTTATATGGCACATTAAAGGGCTCTGATTAAATAAAGGGTTTGAAGGCTAAAATTCAATCCATCCGAGGGTTATCATTTGTCTGGATTCGAAATTTAAAAACCCATTATTTTTCTCCCTTAATTTCCGATTCTTTCCTTTTTCTGCAGCAAAAAGTATGGAAATTTGTTTTCTCTCTTACTTTTCCTGTTTGACATTTCATTTCTCTCCCCCTCTCCTTTTCTTCTCCTCTCTTCTCTCCCATTGATTTCTCAGCAACAACAGTTGTTGCTATAATATTGGTATATACATCGATTAACTTGAATCAACACAAAATAGCTATTGTTTTTTTGTAGTTGGAATTTTGCAAATGGGGCGTTGACCTTCAAAAGGCTAGATAGACAAAACTGGTGAGTCGTGCCTTCAGGTACGGACATGCACTAGTTGTACTTCAAAAAAAAAAGGGAGGCGCTGTAACTTGCGTAAGTTTTTTGCTTTTGGAGTACAATCCCTGCAAATTATTTGTTGGATGAAGGAAAAAAAAAAAGGAGGCGGCAAAAAACAGTGTGAAAATCGATGAAGGAATTTTGGCTTATTTCAACTAAATTTTATTTGAGGAGAAAATCTTCTTTACAGAGGTACGGAGGAGGTGCTGTAACTTGTTTATACTCAATCATGATCATTCAAAATTATTTTGGAATGTCAAGATGTTAATGAAATTTTTCTAGGGAAGAGTTAATTGTGACAGGTCATAATGAAAAATGAATCTCAGCTATTAATTACATGAATGAACGATTGAAGTTGCGCCGCTGGAGCCTCCATGACTCTCTCTTCTTTGAGACACGTGTATACTACAAATATATGGTTTCTAGCTGAGGCACACGTACGCGGTCTCGCGCCTCGTTAATTAAAAGATTATCTTTAATTACCTAGATTACTCTTCTGAAAAAAAAGAGCTATATTTCTATTAATAAACTAACCTGATCAATTAATTAAAAGTTAAAACATACTTTCTCAGCAAGTAATTAATAAGTAACCGATCGAAAGAAGAATCCTTTTCCAACTCAAACTTCCTAAACCCCTCACCGACCTGCAACCGCATATACTCTGTTCTCTCTCATCACTATCTATTCCAATCAACTCTCTCTCTCTCTCTCTCTCTCTCTCTCTCTCTCTCTCTCAAGAATTCGTCTGTTTCTTGATCGCACATTAATTTGTGGTGTATCCATTTTCTTTCAAGAAGAAGTTGTTTTCAAGATGACTCGGGATTACGATTGCAACGTATGGCAATCCGATGCTTCAATCATACCACCAAATACTAAAGTACCTAGTAATAATGGTCGCTCCTACTTCTATATCAGGATCGTAGCCGACGTCTCGACCTATTTGATCGAAGATGAAGAAGTGGAAGACAGCCACGGCCTTCCGACTCGTACTTTAGAGCAGGCAGAGGACGTCAAGGCTTTCAAAATCCCGGCCGACAAATTGGTAAACGATAGTACTTCTTGTTCCACCATATCTCGCATGCTCTCCTCCATGGATATCCCGGAAGACGCGCAACCGGACATGGTGCATCGGATCAGTCATTGTGCCCGGTCCATGGCCAAGGCCAGTTACAACGCGGGGTCCAAGGTTTTGCCTATGATCGTCCACATCTTTGTCGAGGACTACATTGTCAATGATGATGATGATGATGGTGGTGGTGATGATGATGATTTTGATATGGGGGAGTCAATAGAGGGAACGGTGCGTGCCGAGGGAGGGCCGGCTAGTAAGGAGTCAGTCGATGGAGGCGGTGAAAGTTGATCAAACCGGCAGGGTTGGGTTTGATGGAGGAGTAACTTGTGTCCACCATGTCGATTTCGGTAGCCTATATGATTTGTTATGTGTATGGTATCTCAGGTTTTATGTCAAGATAGCTAGCTATCTCTTCTTTTTTCTTTCTTTTCTTTTTTCTTTTTGTTATAATTGTCAGGTTTCAGAAGTTTTGGAATTAGATTTCGTGTCTTTCACCTCTTCTGATTTGTAAGTGAACGGAACCATCAAAGGTTAAAAGTTATATATACAGAGAGACAGAAAGGATCGATTATCAAAACCTTAATTCCGCTGCCTCAGTTATAGAGTACTGTTGATTTTGAATTGTAATGGACGGACGCATTGCAATGGACTAATCCCAATTTTAAAAGAATTACTGCCAAGATGACGGATAGGTTCGCGCGCGCCTCTACATGAGCTTCGGGTAATCAAATATTAACTGGGGTAATCAAATATTAACTGGTATCATATGCACTTTGACGATAACCAAATATTATACAGGACTTCCGATTACTCTGTGTTCACTTGCATTGTGTTGTAGGTTTAAATAATATTATGTAAATTAGCTTTAAATAATATTTTTTCATAGAGAATAAATTATAATATACACTAACAGTGTAAATATTTATTTTCTCCAGATCAATTACTTTGAGGCATGTTATCAAAACAAAATAATGGTCTCAATTAATAAAACATGGCGACGTGGCGCAATATCATTAATTTAGAGAAACAAATGTTTACACCGGTAGTATGTAAAATATTAATCTCCTTTTCATATTACCCACTTTTATGTTATGCCAGGATTAGGAGTCCATATCCTATAAGGAATAGGAATTGGAAGGCCGAGAGTTCTCATATATATATATATATATATATATATATATATATATATATATATATATATATATATATATATATATATATATATATATATACACACTCTGACCTATGGTAATAATATTTAAAGTCAAGCAACACAAACTCAAGCAAATCCCCCCTTCTCAATTCGCCTTATTGATCTTCTCGATCTTGTTCTTCGATTTCTTAATTTCTCTAAGAATGCCAAGGCATACACATTGGTCCATAGAAAAGAAATACTTGCGCGAGGAACGACCACTACCTTGTGATGATCTGGTTCCGATTCGAATCGAGCTACATGTCAGCCATAATATACTAGACGAGCTCAGCTTCCCAACAACAACAACAACAATTAATCACTCCGTACTACTATCCGAATACAAGGCAGATGCCGCAAAAGCAAAACTCTCGCCCATACTTTCTAGCATCGGAATCCCGACAAACTTTCATGCTCCTCTCATCGACGACATTGTTGGGGTGCTTAGTTAGATTTTGAAGTAGTTTGGACAAGACAGTGAAATTTTGTAAAGAAAGGATGGGTGAGAGATATTACAAGGACAAGTTGTGAAAGGCTTGGATTTTTCATTATACAAAATGAGTACAAGAAAGCTCTATTTATAGAGGACATCCATTTCTCTAGAATTTTCTAGCTAAAGATAAGCACATGTGCATTACAAAGATCTCCTAACTTCTAGATTTTTTTAGTTTTAACCCATGTGCTTAATTACAAACATCTTTCAAGCTTCTTCTAGAACTATCTAGTCCTACCCATACAAATATCTTCTAATAATTATTACTTCTACACACTTTTAATAATTTTAAACTTAGATATTTAAATACTCATTCTACGTTATTCTAGAAGATTACAGATTACTTATTCTAACAGACATATCCTCCTGTTCCTGGAATTTGAGCTCCAATGAAAGATGCCCTACACATCGCCTTCCATTAGTGCCCGCCATTGTTGTGCAGATTCCGGTCGATGAACTCGAGGCCAACGGGGGCCTGATGAGATTGGGGGTGAGCTGATATTGGTTGACGCGTTCGTGACGGTGCCCACGACCGTGTCCTCCATCGAGCCACTTCTGCCCGTTGTGCCGCTATAAGATGCCAACAATATTTGATGGCCTTATATAAATTCTCCAGTTGTTTAGTAATTAAGTTTAATTTAGTATCCCGGCCAGTATGTGTTTTTAATTTTGATGACTAGTTGGGTGTTTTTAATTTTGATGACTAGTTGTTACACATGATTCATGGGTGTGTTTTTATCTTTGTGGGTTGGATTTCTGAAACGGTAAAAATTTTGCCCACTGTGTGCTTCAATTATTTCTTTTTTCCTCGGTTATTAGATCGGAATTTGGTTATGGACCTTATGGTATGCCTTTAACATAGAAAAATATATTCATGTTTCATGATCAATTTCAACAAATTATGTTCTTGACCAGCAGGGACATATTTAAACCAATTGACGCACTTGAGACTCGTTTAACCTTGCATTGAACTGACTAGGACTGGGGTGTTTGGTAACCTTTTTGTTTTCACTTTTTGATTTTTGTTTTTACTTTTTTGAAAACTAATGAAGAAAAGTACTTTTTTGTTTTTCATAAACTTTTTTTAGAGTTTTTATATACTATGGAAACTACAAAAAGATGTTTTTTCTAGTTTTTTTTTTTTTTTTTTGGAGAGAAACACAAATATTACCAAACATGTTTCTTGTTTTTAATTTTATGAAAACAAAAACCTGTTTCTACTTTTAGTTTCTTAAAAAAAAAAAACAAAAAACTGAAAAAAGTTACCAAACACACCTTTTATTTTTTATATTTTGAAAATAATTGATTTGTTAGGAATCATGCAATTTTAGAAACAGGGTATATAGCTAGTCTAGACTCTAGAGTATTTTTCTAAGTACAAATGATTTGATTTTTATTTTTCATACTTACATGGTCAACAAGAATTAATAGCTTCTAGAATTTTCTAGAATAAAAAACTCAGAAAACTAACAACCGGGTTCTTCTGGATTGTCCAAACTCCTCTCCCAAGACCTGCAAAACTCTCCCCCATCCTCTCTCCCACTGGAATCCCGACTTAACGAAATGTCCTCTCATTCCTTGAGCTTGAGCGTCTGTACAACTTGTCGTACATGTTGTTTCATGGTGCCCACAAATGTTTCGCGGATTCGGGTCGATGAGGTTGATGAGATCGAGGACGTCATGTTGACTGTGGAGCAACTAATGGCAGTTGATGGGTTCATGCCGGTGCCCGCGACCGAGTCTTAAATCCATTATATTGCGGCGTTTGAGAAAGTGGCTCTTGTTTAAATGTTCCAAGTTGTTTACGAATAGATAGAAGAAAATTTTGCAATGCTGGCACCTCCCATGCCATTGAATAATCAGAGAAATTTGGGTGGAAAAAAAAAAGATTGGAGAAAACAGAGAAATTTGAGTTAAAATGCTCTGACATTATTGTCTTTCCTTTTTCTTTTTCTTTTTTTCAGTTTTTTGGTTGGTTAATTGGGTGAAACAAATTAAGGAAGAATTTGATAGTAATTTTAATGTCTCCCGATTCGACGAATAAATTATACGGCTTTATTCCATGGAATGGTTTATGGATATATTCCTCCATGTTAAACAGGATCTTCAACAGGCTAGGCAAATGAATATTAGCTATTTAATAACTAGCAGAAATACAATTTGCTTTTCAAACTGGTTAGCTGTGCAAAGGTTTTTCTTTTATTTATTTTCTTAGGAGGTTGTTAAGGAAGTGTCATAAAAAGGTGGCCTGAGGGGCTTGCAGTGATTGGGCCAAAAACAAACAAAAAAAACAAACCAAACCAAAGAGCTCGTTTTATTCGGCTCGTGTAGCTCACCGTTGATGCAAATAATCACGTCAATCGAAGTGATATGATTGAGACATGTTTATCTTCAAATTCTTCTGAAATCCATCCTAGCTACTAAACTTTTTGAAGACAAATATATTTCGTTTATCTTGCTCCCGATGTCTGGTTACTGTGGCAAATATTAATGAGTCGCACAAATGAATGGATCAGGTCACTTTTTTAGACCCGAGATGGGCCAATATTGGGTCACAAGCATATGTGGTCTACTGTGCTTGGGCTAGAGCATGGCCCGGGTCCCAATGTGTTGCTTAGTAATAGAGGGATAAATAAGTCAAACGAGCCAAGCTAGTAGTTGATCAACCTTGGTTTGAAAATTTAACGTGCTTCCAAAAATATGTTTGAGCATAGCTTGTTTATTAGATAAGTCAATATCAAACGAATTTTAATCAAGCCGATCTCAACTAGCTTGAAATTTTTTTATACTCTTATATAATAAGCCGAATAGGTCGAGCAGTAGCTTGTTCAACCTTGGTTTGAAATCTTAAAGAGCTACAAAAAAATGTTCAAGCTTGGTTTGTTTATGTAACAAACCAATCTTAAACAAGCGTTTAGAGAACGAACACGATCTCAGACTAGAGTAGCATGGTTCATTTAGCAGTCCTATTTAGTATTGGAAATCTGCTTCAATTAGTTTTGAATTTGAACAAACCTGCTACAATTAGAATTCCTCAATAAGGGCAATGGAATTAAATGAAATTGGCATATCACTTTGGATAGAAAAATAATTAATTGTGAACTGATTTCAAATACCTTGACCTTTTAGATCACTGTCTATAAGGGTTGACAGCACAGGGCCGCTGTTCAATACCTTGACCTAGGTTTATAGATCACCGTCTACACGTATAAGGGTTCATAAGCCATTAAGAAACAAAATCCCAAATTAATAAGAGAAACTTATTCAAGGAGGGGCCGTAAATAAATTCTTTACGGCTCTGCACAATCTCATCCGTCTATTTCAACAATCATGGTTGGGATTGTTTTTCAATTTTGACAGGTAAAAATTATTTCATACTAGTCAAAATTGATTTTCAATCTGGACCATCCAAAAACACTTTAGACGCGTGCGAATGGGCTCAGTAAAGACTTCTTCACAGAAAGCTCCGCAAGTAAGATTTTCTCCCAAAATAATATCCTTTTTGTTGTCTTCCTTCCTTCTCAAGAAACAAAATATTTCAAGGGAATTGACCATTAAATGATCCCAAATAATTTCCTTTTGTGACGTTCTGCAATTACTTTCCTTCCTTAATCCTCAAGTCACTTAACTAATTGTCTCTATCAGTCTTTCCTAAACTAATTCATATCAGAACCACTTTAGGATTCCATGTTATAGTAGAACTGTATATCTATTCGTATATATAGAAGACATAATTATACAGTCAAATTAATATCACCATAGAGAAGCGCTGCAATTTTGAAGGCTATAATCAGTTCACTGTCGGGATGTTTGAGCAGTATTACTACTTCCAGGCATGGCAGGATGATGAATCTATCATACCCACCAAGCCTTTCGACGACGATGATCATCTCTCCTACTTCTACATCAAGATTTCGGCCGAACTGGATGCCGAGCACGTTACTGGATTCTGGGTCCCGTTCGACCAATTGGTAGACGACGATTCTCGTACATCGAGGCCCATCGTATCTGCTATTCTCTCCGAGGTTTGTGTCCCCGTGGACGCTCATCCGGACATAGTGGATCACATCGTCAGCTGCGCTCGCTCGATGGCTCGTGAAAGTCGCAACGTGGGATCCGTGGTTTTGCCTATGTTTGTCCACATCGTCTCCGAGGACTACATTCTGGATGATGATGTGCGTGATGATGTGGATGATAACTTTGCTGTTCTGGAGTCATCCAACGGTGGGGCCGGAGGAAGTACCGGCTAGTAAGGAGTCGGTGGAGGCGCTAGAGATGGTGAAACTTGAAGCTGGTCAGGTTGATGGAGCAATGTGCGATATGTCACGGGGAAAATATGATTGGTTTCGAGGCAAAGTGCATGCGTTGTGATCATGTTTTTCACAGACATCGCATTGTCTGGCTTGGGGGCCGAGTCATTTGTGTCCACTATGTCGCTTTGGGCTTCTTTAGAGACCTTTATTATTTTTTGTTTTAGATTTCCAGATCAAGTTTTGTAGTTTTTGGATTAGGGTTTGTGTACTTGCCCAATGCCCAACATTTGATTGGTAAGTGAACGATAGAGCCATGTTTTGTTGAGAATAAAACTACAAATCTGAGATGTTTGATATGGGTTAATGTGTTCTTTTTAGATTTGTTCTAGGGTTTGAAACTCACAACACGACGAGGTGGTTTAAAACTGTTCATCTTGATTTTGATTTTCCCAGCGCATTGCAACATTGAATGAATCAAGATATAAGTAAACCAGATACATTTCAAGAATGTGCAGACACATAGGACATACCAGGCATATTGATAACTTTGAAGACGACTAAATTTCTCAGTGTAAGCTGCCAAATTGACAAATTCAGTGAACTCATGATCGAGAAGCTTAGTAATAAAGAGGGCTTTGGCTGGTGTAACCAACAACTACGGTATTATACAGCACAATCCTATACACTCAATCTTTAAATGGGACTCCAGTTTATAGACCACAGCCTCGTATATTCTCAATCCCACAACTCACGAAAAAACATTTTTCCTTTGTGATTACAAGACCCCAGTGAAAACTGGGGCAGTCGCATCCTTGACGCAGTAAAACAAGTGAGCCCATAAACAGGATACCATGTCAAAACTTACTAATTTTACCACTTGTTGATTACAACGCCGCTGCAACATTAATAGACAATCACCAACGGATGTTCTTCTCCGACTGTCAAAGAATCATATCAACACCAACCACTCATACAGTAAATTAAACTGCAAGTTTACCACAGCGCTCACGCGTGTGACATACTGTCTTGAACCTTCACTCAGAAGCTCCTCATTTAAAATCTTGGAATTGCTTTCTGGCACACCACAATCCTATAGCTACAGATCCGTATAATTGCTTCTCATAATCAGGCAAACCACGAATGGACTTTAACCTCAATATGGCAACCTTTCGACCGTGTTTATTCCCAAAATCATCTTCGCCATTCTGCTTGCACTACCTTCACTGCAAACACAGAATAACCACATTTGCTGTTTAAAATGCCAAAAGTAAAAGCAGATAATGTTCAAGGATAAAAAATAGAAGAAACTTTCAGTTGGTATATTGTGACAAATAGTTCCAAGAATAAGTTATACCACCTTCCTCATACATTGTGTTTAATAGATCGAATTGGAGTGTTTAAGTGGCCAAAATAGACTACTTCCTCAACGTATGGACCCCCCAAGAGATGTATCTTACCAGAAATCAAACAGACAATTAAACTGTTCAAGCTAGGTGATATAACTCCATCTGGATTCACAGTAGAGATTCCCCAATTTAGTTTGGAACAACAAGGTCGTAACCTTTTTTCCCAGCCACAACCATGGGGACTGAAGCCCAGGACATGATTGGAACCTTAAAGCTCAACAAGTCTAAGCAGTCTAATGTAAAAGTTTGTCCGTGTGGGCACACGAAAATGCGTGTGGGACAAGGTGGGGGTGCTGGGTATGCCATTTTTAATGTGAACTAATCAGATATGCTTCCATAAATCCTTCAAAATTACAATAAGAATACAAACAAATCCTTGTCAATGGGAAGATTAGAATATAAGTTTCGAAGGAGATTTGCCATTCTTACCATGTCCATCTCTAGATGACAAAAGAGATCTTTCACTTCTGTTTCCACCTTTGCCACTCACTTGTGCTGGTCTCTGTATGCCCTTGGCGATGCGGAACCAACTTTGCTGTTGGTAGAAGCTGGCAAAGAATGACGCCTAGGGAGACTATGCTTCTCAACAACATCTTGGCCAAGCCTCGGGGAGCCTTGTGCTCTCAGTTTGCTTTTGCAGATTCAGTTGCCGCCATATAACTTGGTAACGTAGGTCTGTTTTGTATGCCATTCTCTGAGTGTTCCTGCTTTGCCAAGGGAGCAGCCTTCTGTGCCGATTCCTTAATCTCATCCACAGTCAGATCTTCCCTAGAGCTCAACTCTCCATTACTCACAGCCATACTCTCATCTTTTCCACTACTGTCCAAAGGCTGGGTTTCTACTGCAGTCTCATCATCACATAACAATTCAGTTTCCTCGTTCACTACCATTGGTTCTAGAGTTGTTTCTATATCAGGCAGTTCGGAAACAGTGGTGATTCCTCTGTTCTTTATTTTCTCACTAGAGTCAGTTACACGCTCCTCGCCCTCGGTTTGTTTCTGCCTTGAAGAGCTCAAAACTTTAGCCGGACCATACTATGGCTTCTCACTGCCAGCCTCAGACTGAAGTGGGCCCTCCATATTGGGATTATGAACCTTTCTCAAATTGCGTTTGACTTTCTCAAGCTCATTTAGTGGATTTTCCTGAATTGAATCAGCTGGATAGCTTGGAACTTTGCGGCCGTTACGTTTCGGTTTTCCAAATTCAGAGACGGGTTATGTTGAAGTATTTTCAAAGTTTGAAGGAGGGTTTCTGCATATGCTCTGCTTTACCCTGCCTGATTCAGTGTCAATAGTTTGTGGGTTAATCTGCTTTGTTTGCAATTTTGAGGCTAGAACCTTCTTTGTTTGGCAAATGGGTTCCCACAAGAGAGATGCTGACCAGCGCTCTAGCCAGTTTGGGACATGAATTTGGTTATGTTAGACAAATCATACTGGAGGTGCGGAGGCAATGCATCGGATGATGAAGCAAAAGGCTACAAAGACAACAAAAAAGGAACAGTACGTAGTCAAAAAATAATCATAAAAGAAAGAGCATAGTTCAAGTAGCCAATAAAGATCAAACCGGGCAAATACAGCAAATTAGGTATTGCGTTTTCCAGACTAAAACTTCCCTCACCCTCACCTACAAGGGTGTGCAACAAATTCAGATGTTACGAGCCTCTGTAGGTTTTTAGTTATATGTGGTGACAATGACAATTCTGCTAGGCAGGGAAATATAACTGTGCCGCAGGTTCATTTATACCATGACATGTGTGGCAAAATGTGTTTAACTTCCAAACATCTGTGAAGAGCAAATTCTTAGAATCATGTCCAATGCTTAAAATTCCACATGAACAATTCATTGTGGTTAAATTTTAGCCCATAAAATTAACCTTCAACTCTGAAAGACTCTAGGTATAAAGATACTTACAACAGAACAAAAGAATTCCAGATATAAAGAAGGCATCACCGGAGAACATATTGAAAATACAGTTTGGTGAGCCAAAAATGTCATGAGATGTAGAACTTTTAGCTATAGTGACAGACACAAATGCAGATACAGCAGAACACAGACACAGATACAGCAGGGAACACGGAATTTCTTTTTAAAATAACTTTTTAGTTACACAAGCCTACACTTTAAGCAATAAATATTTGGGTTAGAACTACTATTAAATAAATATTTAGGTTAGAACTACTATTAAATACATTATCAACCAATAGTGTACGACTATATAGTTTACACATGCACACTTGTTTTATATTACACTTTCCCAATACTTTTGAAGTTATAAATCTTACACGAAAAACTTTCAAAATATACAAAAATACCCTGCCATGTTCCCACGAGAGTCCCCCCGCGTGGCACGCAAAGTGGCATCCAAATGTGTCCCCGCGTGCCCCAGCATATAGCATGTCCCCGGAGTGTCCGACACAGATTCAGCAGTCCCTAGGGCTAGGAGTATTGGGCTTCGTAGATGCTAGGTACTGAGTGGGATATCGATATATAACAATCTCAGGTCTTGACATGAATGGTCCACTCAGCTACTTTTAAGTTCAACTTATCAGTGGCCACTGGCCAGCCCGGAAAAAGAAACTTCCACAACCATATCCCTACTCATGATACGTTGTGAAGCTTACCTTATGAACAAAATAATTTGCTGACAGCTTTAATTCTTGAAAGATGTGTTGACTTCACTGGGATCCACAAGTTTTCACTCCTGGGTACAAGAAGTATATAAGCATATATATTAGAATTGAGGTGTGCAATACTACTAATGATGTCCTTGAAGAGGTTACCGTTGGCTTTACAAGGACACTCTTCTTTTGCGCTTGGAGGCCAGCATCAGAGCACCTGACGTATCTTCCACGTGCAAGGGCTTGTAACTTGACAATTCCCACCGTACAGTGAAGAGTAGAAACAGCTTGCCTCCTTACAAAGTGCCCTCGAACAAGTGCCTGCAACCTTATTATTCCTTTGAGGGACCGAAATGCCCTGCGAGCCTTCAAAAATAAAGCTCAGATCAGCAGACAGCAGTGGTACTTTTCAAACGTTTAATGTACCAAACGTACATAAGTGAGAGCATACATAAGAAATCAGATCTGCACACAATATATCCACTGTCAAAACATTTGGAACTTGGAAGAAACAACTAAACAAGAGCTTTTCACGCAAAATTATAAAAAATTATTTTACAATGCGATCATCCCACACATAGGGAAACCACTAGGCCATCACCAGAGAAGCCAACTTCATCACAGGAATAGTATGAGTTTTCAAGTGAGAAAGTTTACCAAATGACCCTTGAAAGCTGCCTAAGCCTTAGTAGCAGCTTGATCTTGTCTGGTTCTTTCAGGATTTTTCAGTGCATCAAGTTTTGAAATTTCTTGTTTATTTGCATCTTTGTCCCCAGGTTGTAATATACTATATCCCTCTTTCAAGTCGTAAACTTGAAGACTCACTACTTTCTTCCAACTTCCTTTCATTCGTAGGCCGTAGCAATGGTATTTAGGACAAAATCTGAAGCAAGGGGAGGATCCAATACAAAAGCAGCTTCAGGTGCCTTGGCGGCAACCCAAACCTCTTTCTCATTTCCTAATTTCTGCAGGAGAACCAATGCATGTCTTAGGAAACACCTTTCATGTTGGTCATAAGGAGCAATGGCAAATGTTAGTAAACTTCATGATTTGTAAAGCATCAACGTGTAGAGAGGGTCATGAGATAATAGATATAGTCATATAGAAGCAACCATCAAAGAATTTAGCTAGCCAATTAGCTATTAACCAATACAAAATTATATGAAGACACAACAGATAACAGGCATGAATATAATCCTTCGGCTTTCAAATTCCCAAAATTACCACGTTTGTTTTGGTTGTAGTTTCCACCAGCACAAGGCGATATGAAACTTAGAGAAGCTAGACCTTCTACTATGGACTGTTTATTAATTCTTTAGGTATCCAAAGGACTATCAGCACAAAATACAACCTCACATTCCAAGTAGGTAAGAAATCTGTAAATAGACAATGAATTGGAAACACTCAAATGCAAATTGTACCCCTTCACAGTATGGAAATGGTCTGTTGCTGAAGCTATGATATAGAATGAAATGTGCAGTAGTCAGTTTCCCAGTACCACTCTTCCTTTTGGGACATTAGATTTGGACGATTTCTTCCCAAAAAGCACAGTTCTGATCCATTTTCCTGGTGATTTACCCATTGCAGAATCGTAACCCAAAACAACCTGAAATCAACTCTGTGTTAATTCACCTGATTACAGCTCAAACATGTGAAATGCAAACTGAAAATGATACAAACCCAACTGGATACCACGGAACCTAAAATAGAAAGATAAAGAACAAACTGAAGTAAATCTACACCCACATTGCCCTGGCTAATAGGCCTTATTCTTGTAAGTATTATTTATGGTTTCAGCAAAGTTTATTTATTAAGTTCCTATGGCATTATGCGTTATATGGAAATCCGGTAAGACTGATCCGGTAAGACTGCCAGGGCTTTTCCGTTTTTGCATGGTTAATACTGCAGACTGCATACACACGTGAACGCTTCTTCTGGTAATTGCATCTTTTTCCACAGAAAAGTTAAACCTGTACCTATACATAACCCCTAGCAGATATGACTGAGATATAAGATTTTGGCTCAACAAATAAAAGGGAAGTAGGAAACGTATCACTCACAATTGGGTAGTCACATTTTCAAGCGCCAAAACATCACCTTTATCAAAATGTATTGGTTTAGAAAGGGCGATTGTTCGGTCACTTGTGTGCTGCCTCCAAACTTCGTGTAGTTTTGAATGCTTTAAATTTCAACAATTCATTGCCATTACCCGACAAATTGAACTTTCGGAACAATTGATGATCTACTATAGTATCAGAGCTCTTGTTCCCCATAATTCAGGTCTTGTAGCCTGTGTTCCTTCTTATATATGTCGGTGCACATTGTTTAGTTCAATGTCTTTGTTTCTCCAAGCGCGAGATGGGATCGCACAAGAGGAGAGTGTTCAACCACATGACTACAATTTGCCCACGGGTACTAATAACTTAAGCTTTTGGGAGTTTTCAACACTTGTTCAATTTTGAAAAACAGTAATACCAGAAGTTTCCCGCACCATATGTTCTAATTTCTATCATGACTAGAGTCCTAAAAGACTACTATTCCAGGAATCCTATCCTTCATTTGGGAAAAAAGTAACTTCATGCCGAGGGGATCTTTCTCATCTGCATATTTTGAACCCAAACCAAGCCTTGTGTTCCAATCAATTGGGGTTTAAATTATACAAATTTATCCATTCTAACAACAGGAAATCCAAAACAAAAGGAAAAGAATCTAAAAAGAACAGAACCACATTATCTTTGACAAGTTCTCTAAAGTTTCATTTGAACGGAAATTGCCCAAATGGAAATGGAATATATCAGCTTACAACATTTGCAGAGAGAATGTAAATCCTATCCTTTGCAACCACTCTACAAGTCAACTAATTGATTTGAAAATGTACAGACAAACAATCCAAGCAAATGCAGAAAGCAATAGAGCCCCCTACAAATGCACAAATACAAGAAAAGACCCCTCCAAGATCTATTACAAATGAGAGCTACAAATGGTTTTGAGGTATGAGGAAAATCAGAGGAAGTAACAGTAAAAAGCAACAAGAAATACATTATGTAAACAAAAGTTATCAGATCTGGGTACTACCGTAAGAGTGCAGCCCTTACAAACCCCAAATCTACATTTTCTGTTTATGAAAATCACAGCATTCTAGAATTTCATATTATAAACAAGTAATCATACAGACCACATTCCAACGGAGAAAGAAAAGATAATTAGAGAGAGAGAGAGAGAGAGCAAATGTACCGCGGGGGTAAGCGTCCAAATATGAAACGCGATTATGCTGACCATCATTATCATCTCTATCTCCCTCTGGAGTCTGGGCTCTGTTGAACATGAGCAAAAAATACCATGAAATTTGAAAAAACAAGAAAAATGATCCAAGGAAAAAAAAAGAAAAAGGAAAGGAAGAATTAGGTCCGTTCTAGAAAGTTGAATAAATACTTATTTTTTAAGAAGGTAATTTTAAATTCAAAAATAATGTGCTTATTAAAATTTTAAAAAATATGCAATATGAATCTTATTTAAGAGATCTCAATGAAATCTTTAATACGGTGCAAAAAAAATTGAAAATTTATTTTTTGTTTACATTATTTTTGAGTTTGAAAATATGAAATAAGTATTTATTTTTAAAGAAGGTGTTCTGTAACGAGCTCTGATTATTACTCCAAACACTCCCCACACACAATTTTTTAGTGGGACCCACACATTCTGGAGGTGTAATGTGTGTAGGCTCTAATGTGAATGTAAGTGGGCTTGTGTAAATATTTGTGTAAGTGTTTGTTATCGTAGAATATCCATCCTCCTAAATAATAAGGACCAGGTTGGGGGATGGCATTTTTTGTCCAATTTTTCCAATAATGTCCCCGGAGGTTCTAGGCTGGAGGGTTTTGGATGTCTAAAATTGTAATTTCGCGCGGGCCTGGGGGCGGTGGGTTGTCTGGCGTGATCTGGTGCTCCGCGGGATGCGTGCAGTATCTGGGCCGTTCGTTCTCCTGTCTTCCCTGTCTGCTCTCCCCATTCCTTCACGTTTCGGTTCTTTTCTTGGAGTAAGCTCCGTTGATTTCTGGTCTTCTCCTCTGCGTTTCTAGAGCTTTCGGCTGGGTGATTTTTCAGGTGACGGTTCTGCCTTGGTCTCTTTCTTCGTTTCTACGTCTCTGGTATGGTTTATGATGTTGTTGTCAATTTTGGGTTCTGGTTGCTGTCGTGGGGGGCTCGGTTTGGTCATGCCTTCGGGATTCGGTCTCTGTTTTGGGCTGCGGTGCGTTGTGAATGTAGTGGTGAGAGGATGAGATAATGTGTTTCCCTTTTACAGGTGCAGAGTGTTTGTGTGATTTTGTTGCGTTTTCCATGTGAAAGGTGTTTCCTGGAGTTATCTCCTCTACTAATTTCTCATTGCTGTTTGTGTTGTGTTGACTTCTCAGCTTTAGTTATTATAATATATATATGTGTGCTCGAAGTTGTTGTCTGCGTTCGTGTCCTCCGTGCGGTTGCCTCGGTTTGCAGTTTCGGGTTTATCTGCAGAGTTGTTTTTGTGTTATCTCGGCGTGGATAAATGCTGTTCGGTTTGACTGTGCTTTTCGTAGTTCGACGTGACTTTCTGCTTTCTGATTGTGTTTTTATTGCAGGATGGTGGTTAATGTTCCGTTTCTGCGTTGGGATAAGGTTCCCAGCCCTTCACCCTTATCTTCGACAGTGGCTTCGTATTATCTAGAAACTGCTGAAGGGCAGCAGGTGATTGTTGCTTTTGCGGTGCGTCGTGCTGATAATCGTATGGTTTACCGGCCATTTCATGAGTTTATTGAAAGCTACCACGGTGTTTTCAATTTGGGCAATGTTGGTGAGTGGGATTATGGCTTCCAGTTGAATGCGTGGTTGGATGATCTTGTGTACCATTCGTTTGTGAGGTACAGCGAGGAAGGTATATATTGATTGAGGCTATTTTTTTGCTTCGCGAATTTGGCAGTGTTTTCTATTCTGTCAATTTTCATCTTGCGTTTACAAAGCCTTTCATTTCTGCGTTTTTTCTGTGGTATATTTACTTTTCAAATTTTGCTGCGCAGTCATTGATCAATGCTGGTATCTGAAGAAACTTTGCATGCCTGATATCACTGAGGTTAAGTATAGCATTCTCTTACCCTTCCCCAATACTTCCCCCCCAGCCTGGGAGTTATCCCTTGGGGTGCTTATATACAGTATAATAGAGTTGTCCGGCTTTTTCGCAGCGGTTGCCCCGTGGTCTTTGTCAGTACTTCCCCGCTGATGGTTCAAGTACCTGGGTTCTCCTGCGCCATGGCAAAAAAGCTTGGTCGGTGGAAATTGTCGACCATGAGTTTCGCAAAAATTGGAATGAGTTCCGTTAGGCACATCAGTTGGAAGTTGACCATAGGATTGTTTTTTCGTGTGAGCGTAAGTGGATCTTCCATACGGCTATGTTTAATAAAGATGGCTATGAACTTCTGTTTGATTGGTCTAGCCCAGCTGGCCGTTGGCAGGATTTGACCCCGCCTTCAGGTTAGCAGTGCAATCTTTTTAGACAGATGATCTTTGTGCGTCATGTCCCATTGGTTTTGGCTAATATCTATGTAATTTGTCTTTTCTGTTTTAGGTGATCTGCGCACTGCTTGCTTGCCTTCAATCCTTGTCGGTTCTCATGCAGTGGTTAAGTTCATTTACTTCAATGTATATGGGCCTGACCTGCGCAGTGTATGTCCTGCCTTTCTTTTGTTTGTGTTCGCTGCCATTCATTGTATGCTACATTCAAAAGCTTATTCCTTTGTGTTGACCAGTATCTGTTCATTGTCTCCTCCCCAGGAGTTCAACTTTCGCCTTAGCCATGTTTTCAGGATGCTTGCGCTGGAGCAAATGGAGATCAAAATGGGTAGCCGAACTTGGATTGTCCCAATTCAAAATTTCCAGGTGAATGTTGAGGCATTCAATCGATTTGCTGCTGCGCTTTTTGTTCAGTGTCTCAATCATGTCATGGTTGTCATGCTGCCTACTGTCGAGTTCCGGGTAATTGTCTTCAATGGCCGCTATGACAGTGAAAGAGTTTATGGCTGGTTTTAGCTGGGCTGTTCTTTGCTTCATTTGCTGGCTTTTGCTTTCTCGGAGTTGCTGCATGTATGTTATGTATGGACTATTTTGCGCCTTTTTTGGGGTTTGGATCCTGTGTACAACTGGTTTCGGCTTGTTCTGGGCAGCTTCGGATGGGTTTGGTGTGAATTTGTGCTTCGTTCTAGCTTATGTATATATGTGTGCATGTACTGGTTGTTGTCATGCTTTGTGATGGGTGTACGCTTTGTATATTCAGCCTCTGTTTCAGTGTGCTCAGCCTAGGAGAAATGGTGCCACAATCTATTCCCATCTAATGATAAATCTATATATATATTACAAGAATGCAGGTATTTTGGGGTGATCGTGCATTAGTGCAATACTTTAGTTTACTGTCTTCTTTACGCGCTTTTCAGATTTTTGTTTTGCCATGCATGACTGTTTTTGTCACGTGCAACACTTAAATTGTTCATTGGTCAACGATTTCGCGAATTTAAGAGTGATTAGGTCCGCGTAGATTCTAAATTGACTATTTATGTGAATAGTTTAGATATTGGGTTTTTGGCAAGTAGTATGTATATTCGGAAAATCTGCATTGCCGATTACTAGGTCGGACAAAAAAATAAGGCAGTGCGAAAGCATCTCTTACACAACTTTCATAAAAAAAAAAAAGGGCTTCTCTTTCTTCCGGTCACAGTTTTGTGCAAGCAAGAAGTGAACCATATTCCAGTTTTTGTCGATCGCAAAACCAAAAAGGCCATTCTTGATAAACAAAAACGAAAAAGAATGCGCACCAAAAAAAAACAGATCTGAAGGGCCAAACTATGTGGTTTTTGTGTGCAGGGGAGCGAACACCAAAACCGGCGGTGCAGGACTTGCCTTTGCATTATGGTTGGCGTGCGGTTCTATCAATATCGATCTGGTTCGTTACCAAAGAAAACCTTCCGTCCTCTTGGCTAACAAGCAAACTAGATTACACGTTTTCAGATGCTGCAAAATATGTGTTTCGTGGCAGGCTGAAAAAAATAATCATTATGTGCACTTCTCTAGACTGGCTGCATCGTTCACTCACAGCCAAGTGATGCCGCCCACTTTCTTGAAATCTGCAATTACTTACATGCATAGTCATATCATTGTCCTCGACAGTATAGACATGTATAGTGCACTAGAGCATCTCCAATGCACCATCCGTTCCTCTATTTCTCCATTTGAGAGGATCATTTTTAAAAAAAATATCGTTCCAGCTCATCCTTTATTTTCTCCTCCATTTGAGAGGATCAAGTTTGGTACTCCAAATATAGATGATGGAGAAAAAAATGGAGGATGTCCTTCATTTCACTATTCACCCTCACCAAATCTCATTTCCATCCTCCTAAATAATAAGAACCGGATTGGGGGATGCCATTTTTCAATTGGGACAATTTTGCCCTTTGATTTCGTCCATTTTACCAATTGCCCAGCCAACCACTGGACCTTGTGCTGGACGCGTGGCAAGATCCTACCCTTTCCCTCAAATCTCCCAATAATGGAGAGAAGCCTTCTCAGACTCTCCCTACCTTTTCTTGCTTCTTTGCTTCTCGCTCTAGAGGATCGATCGTTGAGCATCACCTAGCCATCATTGACCGCTGCCGTCGCCGGTCGCGCCTAACACTACCTCCGGCGGCCACCGCTACACCCCTTTGACTAGAACGCCTCCGTCAGTCGCAACCCTTCGCAACCGCCAAGGCCAGACTCGCCCGGAGCCAAGGTCTCCCTCTCTCTTCTTTTTGTACGCTCCTTCTTCTTTGTGTTTTGTCGATTTGCCTTGCCGTCGTACGGATGCTTTTCCTGTGCTTTTCCGTCTATGATGGTTTCCCTGTTCTCTGTGATTTGCTGGGGTTTGTTTGGGGTTCTTTGGGGGATCCGTGCTTGTTGCTCCCCTTCGTTAAAATTCGGACATTAATGGTAGCGGTGTGTGCCTTGGCTTTATTTTCTGTGTTTATCCTTTGTCGTTCTGGCCACTTTGATGTTTTTTGGCTGTATATTTGTAGTTTTTGTTCACTGCGTGTGTGGTGCTTGCCTTGTTTTGTGTTTACATCAGGCGGTTAGTTTGACGACAAAAAAAAAAAAAAAAAACCACTGCCGTAGCTTTATTTGCAAACTAATGTCTAACTTACCATTTTTTGATAAATTATTCGTTACTGAAAATACTTAATAAAAAACATAATTGCAATTACCGTTCCTAAACTATGAAATAAACTCTATTCATAAGATTTCCGCCGTTGCGTAGTCTAAAAAAAACGATTTGCATTCCTTTTTTTCCTGCTAGATCAAAAATTTTAATTCACTATATAACCGTTACAGATGAGTTGTGCACCTTCAAGGTACAATATTTTTTCAGCTTAAGAATTTATCCTATAACAAGGCCACGCTGTTGTGGACTTGTAAATATAAATCGCGTATTTATAATCGCATTTTAGTCTTTTTTCCTAGCCGTGCCTTTTTGGCTAGGTTCTTCCATAATCTTAGTGATTGATCGTTCATTTCAACAGAATGAACAAAAAAAGTTAAATTCCCCCAAAAAAATCTAATGGTGCTGCCCAAAAAACCAGATACAAGAGTATTTGAGCTCTAAAAGCCATTTGTTCAATACTTTTTCCATCCTCCTAAATAATAAGAACCGGATTGGGGGATGCCATTTTTCAATTTGGGACGATTTTGCCCTTCAATTTCTGCCATTTTACTAATTGCTCAAGGCATGCCAAGTTCCAGTTGGGCCCCTCGCAATTTGCCGTCTGCGTGGTTAGGTCATGGGTGGTTTGGTCATTCCGCGCGGCCTGACCTTTGTCCAGCTGTTGGCATCCGAAGCTGCTGTGGGATTTGGGATGGATCTCGTGCGTTGCTATTTCAGCTTTCTTTCTTTTTTCTTTGGTACGCTGCTGGTAGATGTTGTGCCCTGGAGGTGGGTTATGGTTGGTTTCTGCTGCTGATTTCTCTCCTCTCCTTTCCTCTCCTCTCCTCTCCTCTTCTTCTTCTTTTGCGTGGATCGTCGTCAGGTCGTCTCGAAGGTGAGTGTTTTTGGATCTGTGGTTTAGGTTTTTGTTGCCTTCTTTTACGCTCCCACGAATTCGGTGTGGGTGTTTGAGGGCGTTTGTGGTTGGTGCATTTGGGCTGTTGTTTGTGGTTGGGGTGCATGCGCTCCATCGATTGGGTGGGTCTTTGCTGTGGTTTCTTTGTCCGGTTGTTCTGTTGTTTACTTAGCCATGGTGTCGCCTGTGCGTATGAACCCAGGTTAGGGTCTTTGCTGTCGATTTGGCTTCGAACTGAAATGGTAGCCTGTTGTTGGTCTTTATGTTTGGAAAGATCTTGCATTTGTTAGATTTTGACAAGAAAAAAGGCCAATAAATAAACGGGGAACAAATGGCCAAAAAATAAATGAATTCATAGAAAAAATCAAAAGGAGGGGGGGCGGGGGGGGGGGGGGGGGGGGGGGAAATTAACTGCTTAACTTTTGAATCCAAACTCACGCTCGGTATCCGTTTGGGTTTCCCGTTCTGCGGTCTGGTTTTGGGCTATTGTGGATGTATATATATGTGTATGTGTTCAGGCAAGGATAGAGTATTGGGTGTATTACCTTTACCAAGGTGTGAGAAGCTTTGGTCCTCATTTTCGACAAATAGAGAATCATTGGAGGAACTATTGTACCTTATTTCTGTGGAACTATTTTTCGGCATGAGTAATCTGCTTCAGAATCAACTCAATTTCCTTTGCGTTGACTTGTCTACTACTTGCTCTTATCTTGAATCTGAAGCCCTCCTTCAATAACTTTGAGGGCAAATGGTAGCCCGAATAATTGTGATACATATAACTGGGCCATCTGGACAAATTACTTGGATTCAATGTGGACTCAAAGTTGTTGATGCATATCTTAGAACAAGTTTTATGCAATTTTTTTCTTAAAATACTTTTCCCCAAAGCTGAATCAAGTTGACACATTTTGGGAGGTGCCAGAATCCAATACCTGGGAATTTTTTCCCCAAGTACGAAAACTGTAAGGATTCTTCATATAGATTACTCCTTATCTATGTGCTGTTAACCTTTGTTGAAAATTTGCTACAAGAGAGATTAGTTCATAAATATAGAAGTTTTTTCTTCGATCATTGACCTGACTCCTTATCTCTGTCGAGGTTTTGGGAGTCACATTTTATAGACTTGACTACAATTTGATATCAAATGTGCATGCTGAAAGCTCAGTGCCCAATGTATGTTATATAAGGACAATGCGCCTAATTTCGAATTTGACTTATGTTCTCATTTTGGTTATTGCAGGCTTATGTTGAAATGAGGATCATACTTATGGACAAAGATTGAAAAATTCCAACCACCATATCCTGGGGCTCAAAAAACAAAATTATTAGTTGGCAGCATTCAGGACCAGGGTATGAATCAGGTAAAAGATATCAACATGCTCTTTCCAGGTTCAAGTGTATTATTTATTGGTTAACGTGTATGTTAATGCACTTTTCTATTACTTAGGCAATTATCCCGTTGCATGTATGAATGTATGATTCTCTCTCTCTCTCTCTCTCTCTCTCTCTCTCTCTCTCTCTCTCTCTCTCTCTCTCTCTCTCTCTCTCTCTCCCTCTCTCTCTCTCTATATATATATATATATATATATATATATATATATATATATATATCAGGTTTACATTATTGGAGGAGACGGTACTCAGAGAGGGGTATTAGTGATCAATGAGGTATATTTGTAGTCACTTTTAATATATATATATATATATATATATATATATATATATCAAGTTTACATTATTGGAGGAGACGGTACTCAAAGAGGGATATCAGTGATCAATGAGGTATATTTGTAGTCACTTTTAATGTATTGCATTTTACAGGAATTAGCCCTTGAATTTTGCCTTCTTGGGAGTTTTAAGTCTCATGGTTGTAGTTGTTAATTGTAGAGCTACTTGTCATAAATTTTTAAAGCATTCTTATTCGCTGTTATGCAGGAAATCAGAAGGTGCGGTCTCAAATTGGCAGGCTGGAATCCCTAAAACAATTGGTAATTATATTCCGGTAATTCTTATGGTAGCCATAAACATAATGGATTATGCTACAGAATATCAAATCCATTCCCAATTTATTTGCTTAACTTTTGTTTGGTTACTATGAGTAATTGACAGGTCCTTTGGCTTTTATAGTGCCATTGAGGAGGCTCAACGTGCGAAAATTGCAGCACACGTTGAATCTGATAGTATTGAAAATGGATTTGGCCTTATGAAGTTAATGAGTCGCTACAGTGCTAAATTCACAGTAAAACCTTTTCTTCAGGTAGGCTAATGCCTTGAATTTTTACTCTCTGCCCCTTAGTCCTAAAATCCTCGAATCGATAGTTAGCTTCGAACACTACGTTGTGGGAATCAAAGATTGCTTCATGACTGGATGAAATGGTGGTGTTGTGTATGATATCATATTTCTACATTTTTCCCTTCTGTTCTTGGTATTTGGATTGAAGACAAAATCATTTGTTGACCCCTGTTCTGTTAATCCATAACAATTAGTATCTTGGTTCTACTATTTACATTTGACTTTGGCGTGACAGGGTATATTGCAATGTATGCTACTCTAGCCAGTCGAGATGTTGACTGTTGCTTGATTCCAGACTTGCCTTTATTTCTCGAAGGATCAGGCAGACCTTTTGACTACATAGAGAAAAGACTTAAGGAAAACAAACATATGGTTATTGTCATAGCCAAAGGTGCTGGACAACAAAAGGAGTTGGAGGCATAGAGTATGCATAATTTCTAACTAATTGGTAGTCTTACATTCTGCTGAAACATCAACTTAGTGAAACATAAAATTGGAAAATTTGGCAAGCGATCAATTTTATCCGACTTGTTCTTTTTAAAAGGAGAGTTAGATATTAGTCATAAATCCCAGCTACTTATGTATATCAAACAAAGTTATGCAACCTAATTTTGTTAGGCCTTTTGTAATCAATGACGTGCAGCCTAATTCCATTACGCCTTCTATAATCTGAAATATCGCATACTTATGTATATGAAATTTATGCAACCTATGCAAGTAGTGATTGCTATCAAAACATTACTATCGTTTTATGGAATCTGGAGTCACTACTACATATTTATTCAAGGTAACATGTGTTTATCAATTGAAACACATTTGGTAACATTTTGTAGCCAGTTTATTGCATTTGATTTTTTATATATATTCCTTTGGGTGATGGCTCTTGTTTTCTGTCATCGTCCCAATTTTTGCAGTGATTGATTCAATGTTTTGAAGTCTTAATGTCAAGGTACTTATTTAGCTTCAGTTTCATGTGTGAATGTACGGCTAGGATTGCTTTTTTTGAGAAATCACGTGCTCGCTTGTAGACAATGCTTATGTCTTTAGAAAAAAAGGACATCATGAAATTTCTCAGCATTTCTTTCATTTTTAGTGTCATTATTGTATTTAATGTTTGCAGAGACACAGAAATGAATCTTCTGACACCAATGGTGGAAGATCTAACCCTTCTTAATAAGAAATAGCACCAGTCTGAGAGCACGTTTTCACAGGTATTTGAAAGGATTCAAACTGCTGAATTTAAAGTATTCAGTTGATGATTAAAGTTTATATGTGATCACATATTCATCTGTTTTGTAGCTGAATGCAGAGATTGTTGAGCAGAATGAATTAAGAGAAAAGGAACTGCCACTTGTTCAGGATGTAGAAGCTAAAGTTAAAGAACGAACCCAGATCATTCCTGGTCTTAACAATCATCAAATGTCCTTGTAAGCTTCTATGAAAAAATGAAGGAGAAGGCCAAAGAAATGCATGAAAAGGTATGGTTTTGACCTTTTAGTACTACTGAATTTGTTTTTAGTTCATTAATAAAGGGACAACACGTAAGCTTGTTCTTTGCTTTCTTTTTTGGATCATTAATAAAGGGACAACACATTAGACTTTATGTTCCAGAAAATGAAGCCGTGTTGTCTGAGGATAAAACTAATAAGCTAATTCCTTGAACTTCTATAAAACTCGTGAAAGCAATCTGTGTTATGTAAAGCTTATGGCAATCTTCATAGAACGTGTTCAGAACTATATTACAAGTAGAAACAACAATTTCGTTATTGCTGTTGCATTGAGTTATAGGTTTTCACGCTAAGTTTCATGGCTTCACATTCCTGCTTCCTTCCTAACCATGTACAGATTGTGTCTTCGTATTCCTTATTTCCCTAATATCTTCTACGAGATTATACACAAGAGTATACCCTTATGACTTTACTTTGTAATTGTCGGAGGTCTTAGAAAAGGAAAGTTAGCAACTGGCAAAATTTTGTTTCTCTCTTAAGTTAGTGTTGGCGTTTCGGCTTGTGGTATGAAGAGGATCAGAGTCGCTGAAATTTCTGCGTTGGCATTCTGCACCAGCAGCTATTTGCAGCTTAAGAGCTTTACCTTCAGCGCCTTATAATAGCATAAGAGATATAAGGTTTAGCTTTTACAGGGGACAAAAGCCGAGAAGGGAATGGGTGGCTGACTTGGTATCAAGAAACAATGACGCTGTGCGGAGCTTTCCAATCCATGTGGGTAGCGTCTCTCTACTGGCGGTTCTCATCAATCGCAGTGTTTCGGGCATACCTCCTGATGCCAGTAGGTAAAACTAAAAACCTCTTCTTTTTTGCTTACTTTCTAATTGTATATACTACTAAAGGCTACACACAGAGTGAGGAAATGGTAAATGAGACGCAAAATTCTGATTGTGTTTGTGCATGAGATAAACTTTCTTTGGAAGTTTCAATTTCAATTTGGTCATCCGAATAGATTTCGTTGGGAATTCAAATGCCTTGAATCGTGTAGAAGTAAAATTGTATGTTCAAAAAGTGATTTGCTTATTTCCTTTAAATAGTTTGAGAAATGCGTATCTTTGCACAATGAGAAAATCCAACTAGAGTGGAGTTTTGGCATGACCGTTGGTGAAGGAAAAATGAGACTCCTAGATTAAGGATTGGTTAGTTTGAACAGTGAGAAATTATGTATTTACCATAAGAATTGAATGAGTCCACAAGAGACCAATTTTAAGGTTTCAACCATTTACAGTAATCCATCAATAACAATATGTATGCAACCACAAAAATGCAGAAATATTAGTTATAGTTCTACTTGAACCTATGTGCAGAGCGCTGAGTATTGCGGTGAACTAACAGAAAGAATTGGACAATCCGACTATGGGGTAAGTTTCTTTCATAATAAGAGATTATTCTCTTTTAATCTGTTTTGTTCCCAAATATTGAGCTTCACCTTTGCTTCTTGTCTTATTCCTTTGTACATCAAATTGGTGAGTGCATGGCCGGACTTCAGCTATTTCATATGCTATTTTGGGAGAAGGTACGTTTGTTTTACGATAAAATACATACTAGTGAAGGTGGTAGGCATGGGCTCCCGGGGCCAAACATAAATCCCAAAAAGGGCTCCCTTCTTTTTAAATAGACTCCCTTGGTGAAGTGAAATTACTAATTTTTTTTTGCTCTAAGGATAGATAGAAGCATTAATTTTGAAAGATGGGTGTATTGGAAATCATGTTGGGGTCCGTTAAGTGGTGATACTAAGTTGTTGGACATAAATTAATGAATCTTTGGTGTAAAGATGGGTGAAGATATTAATTTTGCAAGTCATATTAAGGTTGGTAATTATATTGTCTTACTCATGAACAGAGCACATGAAAATAGATTCTTTTGGAGCTACGGACACATCGATGCTTCTCAGTTTTGGGTTGTTGGAACCGATACTTGGTCACGTGAACTGTTGAGAGAGTAATATAAAATAACTGGTGTGATGGTTGAATTTGAAGAGAAATTGAGTCAACGAGGTGGTTGTGGTTTATCAAGTTCCGTTCAAAAGATAAATACGTCTTTGAAGAGAAATTTACAAACAATGCGAGAGAAGGTTCGAAGGCAACAAGATTTGATGAAACTTCTTTAAATGCCACTAAGCAAAAGGTTGTAGCTGCCAAGCGATATGTATAGAAGAATTACAGAGAGCAGATAAAGGAGCGCTTTAACTTTCGATATATACATTCAATGTATCAGTTTATATTATTTCGATATCTTGTTAGAAGGTGGAAGTTTTTGTGTGATTGGAATGTCCTGTTGTTTCTCTTATTTGTAGAAGTATATTTTGGTAGCAGTTGCATTGGACTATAGAGATCAGTAGTGTGTGACAATGGTTAGTTTAATGCAGAAAGGAATTTTTGGAACATGCACAGGTAGATGGGCTAATCAATCGCATTCTCATTCATAGTCATGGAATGTACAGAATCCAATAGCCTTCGTGAATGGTATGTTTGGTTATATCTCCAATGATTGAATGCTATGTTATTTGAATAGCAGCTTCAAAACTCTTTCGATTGATCAAGCTTTTTATGTTAGTTTCAATTTTGCGATGCTTGATTCTTTGAGTTATACCTTCGTAACTATTCTACTACCATTCTTGCATTTCCAGTTTTACCGCCAACTGTTTTTGCTGCACTCCATTACCACCATAGCAATCAAAAACAGCATCAATTTCTGCTCTAAAACAAAATACGTCCTCTTCAACGGGCATGATTTTCGTGCCTTGCACGAAGGAGCACCTAGTAATTGGAAAAGGATAAGATTTGGAGACACCAACCACTTTTGTACGGAAATTGCATCCACGGTCAAGCAGGACTAGCACAAAAAATTCAAGCTTTTCAATAATTTTTAAAAAAAAACCGAGGGAAAAAAATGGAAAGATAAGATCGAGCACTTATATATATCCGATTGAGCTGATTTTTCACAGCATCAGCCAACTTTTTAAAAAAAAAAATTTGAACGACTCGGATTTTTCACTCGAAACCCAAAGTGGGCCCCGCTCGACCGTACCAGTTCAAAAGTGATCGTGTCCCTAGAAGGGTTCGTGCGATTATCTAGAGGAAATAGAAGCTCACGGTGGTCCCGTGGTGCGTTAATGCGCAGTTAACTCGGGCGCATGTGTTATGCTACTTTATTACGACACCGTCCTGGATTAAGGATGTGTCCCAGATATGGGGGAAGAAAGGCCGTCAACCCCTTCAACTCAACAGTCAACAGGTTTTATTTTTAATAAACAACGTGGCTTCTTTACATTAGACCGCAGAGCCGTTCGTGTGATTTTGTTATTTAGAAATATTTAAAAAACAATGTGGTTTAGATTTTTTTTAAAATCCTTTTGCAAGATTAGTTCTTTTAAATTTAGACCGTTGAATGCAAAGATTACGGTTGGAAAGTAACGGCAAAGAAGTTGAATTTGCAGAGAAGCCGAATCCTTAATAAAATATTGGAAATTGTCGGGTAGGATGACATACAGATCAAAAGTTAGATAAAGAAACTGAACATCACTTTACATTTTAAATCCTATTCTGTTTACTTGTTAGAATAAAAATTGAATTAAGAAGTGTTGGTAGTTAGTATGATGCATCAACCCATTACTGCGTGTTTAAAGTCAAATCCTATTGCGAGTAATCGGAGAGAGTCCGTCATACTACTTGAGCTCAGTATAACTTGGATAAACTCATACTGAGTTAAAAGGTTGAGACTAGCTAGAAGGAGTGAGTTATTCAACATTATATTAAGACTGAACTATTATTTTTTCCAACGTAGGACTTAACATTCACACATGTTCTACTAGAAAGGATATGATTTTATCTATTGGGTTTCATTGTCCACGGTACTATTATGCCCTAACATTCAACGTCAAGTGCCAAATAATATGGAACTGAAGAGCCCTACGACGAAGGTGTTGTTACAATCCGTTCTTTTTAATCAGTGGCTCCGTTCGTTGGTAACTTGGTATTAAAAATTCGGAATCGGGGAATGCATTGGCTTTCTGTAATTGCAAATTAATTCTAACGGTAAAATCAATTCGAAATTTGTATTACAGTGGGGAGGTCTTATGAAGCCGTAAAAAGATTCTTAAATTTTCTTTAAGTGTCATGCTCACAATTTCATTAAATTAAGAGTTTGTTTGATAAAACTGAAGCTGAAATCTCAAAAATTAAGTGTTGAAAACTGGTCATAAAATGAATCTTAAGTTGGGCGCATAAGCACAAGTAGGACCCAATTTTGTGTGCTCCCTTCTGCCAACCTCTATTATTCATTTGAGAGGATAAAAGTAACATTTTTTTTAATAAAAAGGTGAATATAGCAGATTTTACAATCTATATTATAAAATAGAGTTGTTTTTATCTACACATATAAACAAGAGCATCCCTCCAGCCATTGGATCGAATTTTCAATAGGTTATGGCTATCCAACCAACTCCTTTAATAAATTTATTATCTCCCAACCTCTTTCCTTACTTCTTAGGCAATGTTATATTTTCTGGGAACAAACATATTATTTTTTATTTAATAGCGTGATTTTTATTATCAAAATATTTTCTTCTCTCAATCGTTAATCTTAAACTTTATTGTGGTGTTGTGCATTGTCCACCCATTCATCAAAAAACTCTATTCAATTCATTTCTTCCATCAACTGAGGTAACAATAGAAAACCATTATAGAAACTTTAGTCACCTATTTCTTGGATGCATGATTCAAAGTAGTAGTGCTTAATAATTTGTCTCAGTTGTAGGCCTCTAGCATTACTTTGATTTGAAGAGGGGGGGGGGGGGCGGAACTCAAGTTGTAACATTCCGTTGCGATAATCATTTTCAATGTTATAAAGAAGTGGAGTTTAAAACTATTCTTTTCTTTTTTTTTTTGATTAGTTGCTGTTGAACTATATTTTATACGGGTGTGATATAAGTATTGGTTGATCGTGATAGCTGTTAATTAATGAATGATTGTGCATAAGTTAATTAAAAATTTCATTTGGGTATGTGCTCCTATTTTTTAAATGGGTGTGGTATTATTTGTTGTGAAACTATTCTTAGAAGAATTTAGTTTAGTTTATCCTATTTAAAGAAAATTTTAAAAAATAAATTATAAAAATTTTCATTTAGGTTTTGTTAAGATCACTAGAAGGGAAGGATAATTCTTTTTTAAGTTGTAATAAAAAAAGTGTTGTATCATGCCTTTTTTTTTTAATCGGTGTGTTGTGGCGTGCCTTTAGGCACGTGCAATCACTAGTTCATATATATAATACAGCAATCAAAAATCTCAATCTAAATTTTCATATTTTTATCTCTAATTCAAATAATTTCTTACTTTTCCTCTGATCAGTATTCTTTTCCACTCCAAATCTAATATGTTTTGCGTTTTATATTTAAAAAAAGAATTTGGAAAATCCTACAATTTCTTCTCCCATACTCCATATTTGGAGTACCTAATGGCATCGTTCACTTTAGAGAAAGAAATAGAGTATAGACTGTAACTTGATTTTCCTCCAAAATAGAGACATAGGCCTATTTGATTGGAGGGATTGGATTAGATGGAATTGTGGTCAAGGGATTATTAGTGAGGGGACTATTTGAGAGTATCTCATGTTTGTTTGTGCATGGAATTCAACAAAAAACAATGTTAATCCCGTGTGTTCTATGTTTGTTTTGAATACCGCTTGACAATGATTAATGGTTCAATTGTCTATATTGCTCACAATGTAATTTATAGTTGAGTGATTCCATTCAGATGCTAAGGGGAGTTTTTTTTAATTAACCAATAATTAAATAAAAGGGATGCTAAGGGGATATACATATATAACGGTGATAGAAACTAATCTAATCCCACAAATTGTCTTTTTGGTTTGATTGAGAATTACATTCAATCACACTGCATTACCGGGAAAATGCACTTTTAAACTTGTGATAGCAGTGTTTCTTAAAAAAGAATTGTTCATATTACCCCTAGTGCAATTTATAGATGAGTGATTCTATTTGAACCCGAAAAATATCTCTAACTCTGACTACTCTTTACAACCACATCAATTAATTTGATAAAAAAAAGAAGAAAAGAAAACCTTCGTGTGGTCTAAGTGCTATTTTATTTACCAAACCAAAAAAAAAAAAAGAAACAAAAGAATTGCTATTTTTTTTTAATCATATCCAAAAGAAAGAAAGGAAAAAAATGCAAAAGTTGATTAGGTAAAACTTCTAACACAAAAAAAAAAAAAAAAACTACATATCAAAATTATTAGGCTTGTTTTCAAAATGTTTGCATTTGACAAAAAAAAAAAAAAAAAGAGATTATTTTTGCCCTTAATCCCTTTAACTTCCGGAGCAAACAAGGGCAGACAAGAGGGTATTTTGGTAACTTTGTCCTTGATCCCAATCTCCCTTAATCCCTTGACTATTTATCCCCCCCCCTCCCAGGATTATATTGTCCCCTTTAAAAATGACTAATAGTCCGGTTGGGATTATTAGTCCCGGATTAGGACGCGGGGGCTCTGCTGCCCAGGGGTGGGCAGCAGCCCCTGCCCACACTCACACACGGCACCGTTTTGTTAAAGAAAAAAAAAAATTCTTCCGCTTGCAATCCTAAGGAGCAGAAACGTGATTATGAGAGCTTTAGAGTTAAAATTTAATTATGTCTCTTTAGAATAATATGATCAGAATAATAAGATCTTCACGTCAATTCAAACGGATTGAAAATTGGAGCACTTAATTTTTTAATCATATTTTTTAATATATAAACGGTCTAAAAAATTAAATTAAGTGTGCTACTTTTTAATTCGTTTGAACAAGTACGAATATCTTATTATTCTAATCATATTATTTTAAAGAGATATAATTAACTTTTGTCTATAGGACTCTCATAATCACGTTTCTGATCTACAGGATCCTAAATAAAGAGCACATACTTAATTATGAGAGTCCTAGAGACAAAAATTAATTATATCTCTTTAAAATAATATGATTAGAATAATAAGATATTCGTACTTGTTCAAACGAATTAAAAAGTGGCACACTTAATTTTTTAGACCGTTTATATATTAAAAAATATGATTAAAAAATTAAGTGCTCCAATTTTCAATCCGTTTGAATTGACGTGAAGATCTTATTATTCTGATCATATTATTCTAAAGAGACATAATTAAATTTTAACTCTAAGGCTCTCATAATCACGTTCCTGCTCCTTAGGATTGCAAGCGGAAGAGTTTTTTTTTTTTCTTTAACGAAACGGTGCCGTGTGTGAGTGTGTGTGAGTGTGGGCAGGGGCTGCTGCCCACCCCTGGGCAGCAGAGCCCCCGCGTCCCCCGGATTAAAGGTTATACAAACACGGGACTATTAGTTCGGGGGATTACGAGCCCGTTCTAGAACACTTTCTTAAAAAATAAGTACTTATTTTACATTTTCAAACAAAAAAATAATGTAAATGAAAAATAATTTTTTGATTTTTTTTTGCACCGTATTAAAGAACTCAATGAGATCTTTCAAATAAGATCCATAGTGCATATTTTTATATTTCAATAAGCCCATTATTTTTTAGCTTAAAATTATTTTCTTAAAAAATAAGTACTTATTTCACGTTTCGAAACGGGATCTAATAATCCAATCCTACTTCTAATCCCTCCTATCAAACAGGGCCATAGACTATAAAGTTTGAGATGCTTGTGGTCCAATGGGATAGCTAAATTTAAGAGCCCATTTCTACCAAAAAAAAATACTTAGAGAGCCAAGTATAATAATGACATTCATTCTGTGATATCTTTTTCTTTTTGAGAAAGCATAAACGACACTCATTCTCTATTTTTTAAATTAACATTTCTCGTTTTTTGTTAGACGCAGATACTATAGCTGGCAGTGAGACAGCACGGCCACCCGGGCCCCCAAAGTACAGGGTCAATAAACATCGGATCAGATTTTGAGTTTTCTCGATGATTAAAATAAATAAATTTTAAAAAAAAGATTTTGAGTTTTTTCAAATTCTCCCGCCCAAACCAAATGCCATTCGGTCGCATGGCATTGCCCTAACGGCTCCACGCCACTCTATATAAATATACTCGTCTCTCCCTCCCTCTCTCTCTCCCCCCGACCGTCTCCAACACTACTATTCAGTTTCTTTTCCCTTCGACTCTCTCTCTCTCTCTCTCTCTCTCTCTCTCTCTCCCCGATGGATGAATCTGTGAAAGATCAATCATCTGCCCCAGGTACCTCTCTCTCTCTCTCTCTCTGCATGCATACCTATCCGTACGTGCGTATCTCGTTATTTGTAATTTTTCTTTTCAAAATTTCTAGCGAACACGGAGAAGTCGTTGTCTTCGTCGACGAAACTCAGGTACCCGCTGCGATCTGCGACCAAACTGAAGGAAGAAAAGCCATGGGCGGCCGAATTGTCAAATCCTTCTGTTCCCAAGAGGTAATTTGATTTATCCATTTGTATCGAACCATTTGCAATTTCCTGGCTTAGGGATTTTTATCTTTTGAAAAAAAAAACACATTTTACTCGTAAATTGGGGTGAAGTTTGATCTGCTGCTTCGGGTTTTAGGTTTTAGATCCTGCCTGTTAAAAGCATAGCCCATACAAATAACTTCGATTTGGAATAATGGGTAGATTCATTGTTCCACACAATTGATCTAAAATTTGATTGTATTTTTATAGCTGTTCATCGGTAAAATGGTTGGAGGGACACGGGAGTCATACAGCATGGCACCCCTAGGGTGAAATTCTGGCTCTGCCCCAATCGGTTGGCTCTACGCCCCTGAATCCGTCATCATTGGTTCTTTCCATTAGGTTGTGGAAATACGTCTAGTTGTCTATGTATGAATATATATATATATATATATATATATATATATATATATATATATATATATATATATATTACTAGTGTTTTGAGAATCATTACACACATCTATTGGATAAGAAGAAAGAGTACTAGTAGAAGTTTATAGCGTTAAAGCTTCGGTACTTGTGTATAGCCTGTGTTGTTCTTAATTGTGTCTCGAATTTGGTACTGAATGAACTAGATGTTATCCGTGGTTGGGCGTTGTTTGTAAAGGTGCCTCATGTGAAGAAATACACATTTCGAAATGAAGATTGTTGATAGGTTCTTTTTGTGGAACTTCTACTACATTTTTTGATATCTCTCATTTGGTATATTATGAACTGGATATTATACGTAAAAGTGGGTTGTGTTTGCAAAGGAAAAAAGATAGACAAGAAAATGAAGCATTGTTGATTAATGCTTTCCGTGGAACTTTTACTAGAATTTCCGATATCCCAAATTTGGTACTGAGTTTTTATGAACGGATATTATCCATCGTAGGGTTTTGTTTGTAAAGGTGCTTCAAGGAAACAATGAAAATGAATGATTGTTTATAAGTTCATTTTGTGGAACCTTCACTAAAGTTTGACCTTATGAGACCCCAACTCAGTCTCACATTGGAAAGGAATGGAATGTTTAATTGGTATATAAGGAAACCCAAGCTGTATAACCTGAGGTTAACCTTTTAAGCCACGTGGTTAGGCCAAGGGTTAGCAGGTCAGCTGAGGCGGGTCGTTACAGACTTGGACGGTTTGGTTCACATTTTGACTTTTGTGTTCTCAGTATTGCTGGCTTTTTTGTTTTGATTTTGATTAAAGGTGACTTACAATACTGGACGAGTCAAAAAAAAATGATCTGTGGGTATTGAATTTGCAAGTCATTACACAACTTGAGGTTGAAATTTTAACGCACACAACATTTAGATATGGTAATGGCTGGCTATGGACTTGATACCAACTGGAATGAAATATAGTCCAAAGTTCACAAGAGAGAGGCTTCTATAATTTGTAACCCCTTTTTTTCAGTGGATTTTAATCACCTTCCAACGGGGTACTAATCACCTCTAGCGGGTGCTAGTTCAAAAGATGCTAGGTTATCATTGAGGTGCTTCTATAGTTGGTAAAACTTTATTTTCCACTATTGGTCGCCGCCACATTGTCGTGTTACTACCATTTGTATTAGGGAAAAAAAGGAATTCGGTAGGATACGTCATCTGAAATGAAAATTTTGCAACTGTTAAACATGGCCAATTCAAATTCTGTTTGTTTATGTTGGTGCATAACTGTGAGCAAACTTATGTGTGTCGTTAGTAAAGGAGTTTGTAAACACCATTGCTCCAAAAATATGAGCAAGATTAGTTCAGTAATACATGCTTACTTCCATGTGTGCTAACAACAAAACATTGCATTCCACTGATATGTTCTCGGCGAATTTTTCAGAGGAAGACTTGCATCAACTGTAAGTAAGAGCGTGAGTGTGCTTGATGTCTCTGGAAAGGACAAATCAGGGAAGCCTCCCAGAAGGCTTTCTATTCCTTCCAAGTCCACTACCAGCCCTGTTCCAAGATCTGTTGGCATTATTACTCCAATTTCTGAGGCCAGAGCAAAAAGATCTGATAATAGTCAAACACCACTTTCTGATGTTTCCAAATCGTCAAACCGAAGGAAGTTCAACGTTCTGTCATCAGCATCGTACTGGCTGTCACAGATCAAGCTCTCTGAATCTGCTGCTCAGCACTCAATCTCACTTGGATTTTTCAAACTTGCTTTTGAGGCAGGATGTGAGGTACGGCAGATCATATTTACTCTGTGTATTCATAGAACAAATTGCACAGCTAAGGTGGATTACTGTTGTGTCTTGTTTGGGTAATGCACATAATGAGTAATGCATCTATTTAAGGTAAAGCATACATCCAAGGTGATTATAAATGTCTCTTGTTAGTTGTTAGGGACAACTTCTGCCAAATGTAATCCACATAATGAGTAATGCATCTATTTAAGGTAAAGCATACATCCAAGGTGATTATAAATGTCTCTTGTTAGTTGCTAGCTATGAAGCACCGACACCTCTAGAAGTCGAAGAATCGCAGTGTCAGGACACGGGGACACCGCGGGACACCTTGGAGATACGTACGGGACACGCCACGTGGCGTGTCCCATATTTTAATATTAAATTTTGAGGGGGACACGGCTCGGGACACGGCGGGGACACCGCTGGGGACACGGCAGGGACACCGATGGGACACGGCAGGGGCCAAACTGCAATTTTTTAAAAAAATTTGGGGGCCAAACTGTAATTTTTGAAAAAATTGGGGGTCAAATTGTAATTTTTTTTAAAAAAATTTGGGGCCAAATTATTATTATTTTTAAATTTTTGGGTGCTAAACTATAATTATTTATTTATTTATATATAAATAAATATACAGGTGGCGCCGTGTCCGTGTCCCCATTTTTTTAGAATTCCCGTGTCCTGGTGTCGGTTTCGGTGTCCGTGTCCGTGTCCGTGTCGGTGCACCATAGGTTGTTAGGGACAACTTCTGCCAAATGTACCTGTTCAATAACTTGTGGAAGAGATTCTATTTCTCCATTGATTCCATTGGCCTACTATGTAGTATGTATCGAGAGGAACAGTATAATGTACTCAAAACAATCCTGGAGTAGTAACAAGCCATCTGTATGCATATGACTGCTCATTTAAGACTGGAATGACAAAAGATGCACAGCTATTGTTGCCTTTTTCTGTGTTCATGCTCAACTGTTGTTTATATCTCATTGACTGAGCATCTGCTTTGACAGATTCATTATTGCAAATGATAGTGGGGATGAGAAATTGTGGACAATGCCATATTTCCAATGTCATCTTTTCTATTGAGAATAAAACTATCACTTTGGGATATATATTATTTCCACCTTCAAGAGTTATTGTGCATTTGGATCAAGATAATTTTTGCTATTTATAAAACTGGCAAAAGTGCATATTTGCATTTTCTTGATTATCCACGTGAGGGTTAAGAGTAAATATAACTTCCATTCACGGATATATATTAGCTCCATCTTCAAGTGTATTTGTGCATTTTGGATCAAGATAAGTTTTGTTATTTATAAAGCTGAGAAAAGTGCATATTTTTGACGTGGACCATTTTTTTCTATCTTCCTTGCCTTCTTTCTTTGTGGTATTTACTGTTTTGAAAATATCGATACAGCCTCTTCAAAGAATGAAGGATGAGCTGAACTCTTATGCACGGCGACATAGCTTGGCTGAACTTGGAGAAAATGCAAAAGAACTGTTTGAGGGCTACAACATGTTGCAAAACTTTGAGCAGTTGCAAGTCTCTGAAACTTGTTCCCAAGTGCACAAAGAGGGAACTCAGTCATCTGATGATGATGGACACAGCTCTTCTTCTACAACGGGGCCTAGGAAACTGAAGCCAAAGTCCTTGAACAATTATGCTACAGCTCAAGCTTCTCCAGTTATAGGATCAGCCAAGAAGGATGCTGTCAAAAAAGATAATCCTGGAATAAGGAACAGAGGATCTATGGTGAAGAATTCTGCAAATGCTAAAGCCGGAACAGAAGTTGCTGGGCGTACCATATCAAAGGCATCCCAGAAGCCGAGTAAGCAAGTGCTTAATCAGGAAAAGGATAAGATCAAGAAGCAGGGAAAGAAAACTATTTGTGAACAAAGTAAACTACCATCTATGTAATTAATTTCTTACTTACTCAGTAACACCAATATCCACTACACTTGCCACTTGTTGACTTGTTAACTTTTACAGGTCCAGTGAATCCTTTGTCTACTGAAGAACCACTTCAAGAAAACAAAGAGAACATGGTAAGTTACAAATTAAGAATGTCAATGAAATACCGTGGTGTAACTGTTTTGTTTTTCGAAATTCCCCTGAATAATATCTGGTTTACATGCTTCATTCTTAAGGACTTTTTTTAAAAAATAAAATAAAATAGTGGTGTCAGATGGCACAGCTGCTACTGCAACCTCTCCACTCCATGGATAGTTTACTAGTCTCTTGTTGATTGTTAGATGAATATTTTCATATTTGCATCTTTTACTTAGTTGCAATAGTTGATGAAAAAGTTCATAGACTGCTTAATTGTTGTAGGAAGATGCTCCCCAGATGGAAAGGATCAGCATGATTGAAGTCTAGCCAGAATCCCGGACCAAGCATGCTGAACTATTGCATAATAACGTTTTGTCTTCAATGTTTTTTTGTGATGGCTGTATAGGTATAGATGGTGCTTTGGGTGAAGTACTTAAGTGTGGTGATGAATTCACATTTTTTAGTATTTGTATTTTGTTGTTGATGGGTTAATGGACCATGAGTCCAGCATTATGAAGTTTTAAGTTGGGGATTTCCGATTGTATGGAGTTATGAAACATAATTGTTTCTGCTTGATAAGGTAACTCTCACAGGCTTGATATGTTCCGGTTGGATACATTATAATTTGTATGATCATGCAGTTTAGAATTCTGCAAACATGATAGCTTTATGCTGTCCAATTCGAACAAGTTTTGTCGATCTTTGGTTGACTTACACTTGTTAAACCTACATAGAGTCCATAACATATGCAGTTCTTGGTTCGTTGGTTAGACTAATAATGAAAGGATAGTATAACCTTATACTACTATGAGTAATTATATTTGGACTATTGATAAGCGGCCAAGGTTGTATAGTCTTGGCGCTTAAAATCCTTTAATTTGTAGCATTTGATTTCCTACTTTATTATTTTTATTCCATTTTGCATGTAAGGTTGGGTTTTGATAGTTTCAGGAAATACGTGGCATTTTGGCGGTTTTTATCGCTAAGGGTTGCTCTCGGAAGTATCTAGGCATCCAAGGCCTTGTGGCGACGCCCCATCAAGTCCCGTCGGGTGATTAATGAAGAAGGGAGAGAGCGTCGAGTCGTCGTCGGGCTGATAAGACCAAGGCAGGCACAAAGACAGTTTTCTGCTGTGTATGAACCGGTATTGGGATTTGGCCAGTACCGGTACATGCTAATTAGAGTTTTGGTATTGGCAATTTTTTTGAAGACTTGGTATTGGTACTGGGGGTTGCCCAGTACCGGTTCATACTGCAGAAAATGTTCACGATTTGCTACTTTTTTCAACTTTCTACTTTTGGGATATTTTCCACTTTTGGCTACTTTTAGGATATTTTTGGGATATTTTGTGGAAAAGAGGAGGCCACCTTGTATAAATAGGGCTTCTCTCTCTCCTCTTTATATCTCTTGTCATATATCACTTTAAGTCTTGAAAATTTTTAGAACTCCATTAAAAAGCTCTCAAACTTTTGTGTCAATTTCTTCAAGAACTCTTTAAGGTATTTATCGTTTGTTAAATTTCGTTTATTAAAGTTGCTTGTACAGACTAGATCCTTGGTAATATCAAGTTTGTTTTCAATTTCTTCGGTTAAAAGCCATGTCTCGTTTTTATGCTTTCTTTCATGCTTTAAGTATGCGTGAGTAGTCGTTAGGCTAAGTCTTGGGATACTCTTTCCCGAGGACTTAGGTTGTTATTTAGTTATCGAACCATTGGTCTTAAAAGCATGATTTTTGGATTAGGGCTTGACTTGCATTTTTGGTCTAAGCAAGGGGTGTGAACTCCTTGGTAAGGTGCTTAGTCAAGTGGTCTTGGCAAAGCAGCTCACCGAGGGCTTGTGGCCTCCTATGCGTTCGATTAATTTGATAAACAAGTTGGTTCACTTTCATTTAATCACATCTTTTGATAAACATAATCTTTAAAGTTGAATCCTCCGGGCGTGAGCACGTGGTTGTGACTCCCGCTTGAGTTATAATCGAGAACCGGTAACAGCCTTAGTCAAGGGTTAGATGATCCCTAGACTTGCCTCTTTTAAGTTCATTAAGCAAATTTCTAGTCTTTTCCTTATTATTTTCACCGTTTAAAGCAAAACCAAGTTGACTGTCTTAAACGTCGCAAACCTACCACATAAAACCTTCAATCCGAATTAAGCTATAATCGATTCTCTGTGAGAACGATCCCGGACTTCCGGATATTATGCTATCGACAACCTAGCCCTACGCTTGGGGTTTTCAGCCTTATAAAAGAAGGCGAGGTTGCGGAGGCTAAGCAACTATTTCTTAGACGCAATTACTGTTACCATATTCCATGTGTTTTTGTACATCTTACTGGAGTATCTTTTATTAGATTGGTTATTGCCTTATCGGAAAGATATTTAATTCTTCAAAGAACATCAGGCACTGAAAATGCTGCCCTATAGGATTTGAAATTCTATTTATCATCTATTTTACCAATCAATCAAACAGGCCCGATGTGTGTTGGTCCTGGGTTCCTCTAATCTCATAGGTATTGTGATATTGAATGCAAAATTATTTGCTTTCCCTCCTTCTCTCCCTCACAGTCTCATTAGTATGTAATGAGATATGTGTATCGAATCCAGCAATAAAACAGGTACACTGGTCCTGGGTTCCATTATAAAATTTGTCGCTTATCCTCAGGTATCCCAACATTCTCTTCCAAAATCGGTTTGCGCGTCTATGTTCGCAAGAAAATCAGCATCGGGTTGGAACTTAGAGAAATGGTTGAGCCATCACCTATTATGGCAGCCTCTTAACATGCCATTGGAGTGGATAATTGTCAAATATGAGCATGGAGTACATGGCATTTCCACGTGGTACTCTAACCAATGTCATAAGGATAGGTTTGTTGAATCACTAATTTAGGGGTACAAGGGAAGTACCAAAGTGTAAGTTGTAGTGATGTATTTACGGAAAGTCCTACTCCTACATAGGCTGCATTAGATGATACTCAGAGAAAACCTTATTGTAATTTCATATAACAACTTTGGTTTGACTGTTTGAGTGAAATGATCATATTCGTTTCACGCTATTATGTCTGAGAACTTCGTGCAAAAATACTTTTGCTATCACCGCCTAATGCGCGCCATTATTTGAGAGTGAACGTAATTAGATTCAATAATAGTATTAGATTGTGATTTATGAAATTGGACTATATGTTGTGCATTTGGATGTGTGTATTAAGCGCCAAAGAGTTGTATAAAAATTTGTAACAATTGTATATCATAACATTTGCACATAATTTGAAGCTCAAAAATGTAAAAACTTTTTTCAAATCCATGAATTTTGCATCCTTAAAGTCAGTGGCAGATTTAACAAGGGACTCCTCATACAACCAACTTTGTACTATGAACCTCATTACACCCCTGCTATTTATGTATACTCTATATATCTTTTTGATTCCACAATGTGTCTTCTGTTGAATCTTTTGAAAATTAGAGTTTCTTTGATGGTTAGGAATTTTATTATCCGCTTTGATTTTTTGTAATTAACAAGTGCCTCTCCCACCTACAAAGTACTATATATTGTTGGATCTGCTAACAATATGCTTACCTTTGGTTGGTTTGACTAAAATCAATGAAACTTTCTATAGGATACTAAGGGCTTGTTTGATAATTTAAATTCAGCACTTAATACTGAATCAATTAAGTAATAAGTGATTCAGTAGGTTTGATAACCACATTTCATATTACTTAACAAATTAAATACCACTTAAAATATAGACTAAAAAGTTAAAAAAAATTAAGTAGCTTTAAACTACTTAATTCTGGCTGAATTTTTGTGTACTTATATTCAACCGTCATACCACCACCACAACCACTTCCACCAACACCTCCACCACTCCACCACCACCACCACTACCACCACCTCCACCACCACCACCTCCACTACCACCACTCCTCCTCCACCACATCACCACCACCACCACTCCCTCCACTACCACCACCACCACATCACCACCACCAACTCCACCACCACCACTTCCTCCACTACCACCACCACCACCACATCACCACCACCAGCTCCACCACTCCACCACCACCACAACTCAACCACAACCACCACCACTACCATCACTACACCACCACCACCACCGCTCCACCACCATCACCACTACCATCACTACACCACCACTACCATCACTACACCACCACCACCACTCCACCACCACCACCTCCACCACTCCACCACCACCACTCCACCACTACCATCATTACACCACCACACACCACCGCTCCTACCACCACCTCCACCACTCCACCACCATCACCACCACCGCCACTCCGCCACCACTACCATCACTACACCACCACCACCACTCCACCACCACCACTACCAGCACTCCTACTACCTCCACCACTCCCCCACCACCACTCCACCACCATTACCAAAAGTATATTGTGACCGTTAGTAAATTAAGATAGAATTGGAACAAAATTAATTCATCATTTTTTTTAATTCAGTACTTAATATATTTATCAAACAGCTTTTCAGCTTAAAAATTTCAGCATTCAGTTTCCGGTACTTAATTTTTCAGCTTTCAGTTTCAGTTTTCAGTTTTATCAAACAGCCCCTAAGTGTTGTTACTTATTCTTCTAGATAGAAACCAACCTTGTGCGATTAAGCAAAAGAATTAAAAAAAACATGAACAAATCTTGTCTCAGTTGGTAACTCCTGTTTTTTTTCATGTGGGAGGCTAGAGTTCGAGTCCCGTCATAAGCGTTTGAGATTTAGGGCTATATATAGCCTCTGAAACCTCTTGTGGGCTAATCTATTAACACATCGCTAACCTTGTTGATGTATACAATATTGGCATAAAAAATAAAGTAATGAAAATTGAGTCTTTATTAATTATTTCTCTTATAAATTGGTAAAAAAAAATTGCTTAGCATAGTTGTGGGAAAAAAATTAGTGAATGTAACACGTGATTTATACCGAGAAAGATCTGGAGTATTTTTCTTTGCAGTATTATACCTTTCAATCACCTAATTTATAAGGCCACTTCCAGTATTATAGTAATAGAGTTGAAATTGTGTAAAACATGAAGCCCAATTTTGTGAATTATATGTTAAATTCGTATTTTAATTTACTGTGTCAATGGGGTGAATAATTTTCAAAGATAACCACACTTTAGGATGGACTGATGGAGTAACGAGATTAGCTCAATTTGCCAAAACTTTTGCATCTCATTAAGGTCGAGATTATTTCTCTTCCCTTTGGGGCTTGTAGTTCTTCCCATAATCTTATAGTAGTAGTGATTGTGGTCCCTTTTATGGGCTTATTTATCTTATTAGTTGAGTTGTTGGGCCTGATTATCTCGTGAACTTTCATCACATAATTGATGTATTGTCTCGTGGTTTGTAATTTGGAATTCATACACGATACAATGATCTCTCCTATCGATTGACCAAAAAAAAAAATACCCCCTCCGTCCCAAATTGCTCCTCTTTTGGACTGTCATTTTTTTTTGGGGACTTTTTTTTGGTAAAATTTATTTGCAAGGTTTCAAATGAGAGCTGTGTTATACATATTTGGGGTCAGTGTCTACCACACAAATTTTGACACTCTATCTCAGCCTTTGAAACCAAAGGCTGAGATTAATGATCTGTTTGGAACTTATGGAAGAGAAAAGAAAGAAAGGAAAAATAATTAAGAGAGAAAGTGGAGGGAAAGTTGAAGAGAAAATAGGAGAAAAACAATTTTGTTGTTTTTCACCTCCTATTTTTGCAACCTCTTATTTTCTCCACTAGCCCATTGCTTTCACATAACCCATCCCCAATATTTTAAAATAAAATTTTTCTCCATTGTTGAACCACCACCTCCATCACTGCCACCGCTGAACCACCACCGCGACAACATTTTCAAAATTTTTCACCAATAATAGGTTTAAGATGGTTGTGAAACCATTTTTGTTTGTGAGCATGTGAGAGTGAAAACGAAGCCCACGTAATCAGTTCAAAATTGATAATCGAAATTTTTTGTTGACGATGAAGACGTTCAGTCTGTAAATGTCAAAATTATTAGCATTACACGACATTTGAAAACCGAATTTTAGTATATATTTCGGTATTTGCTTACTGAACTTTTATTTCAAAAAATTATTTTGACTTACGTTGAATTCAAAACCTGAATGTCGAAAAAGTTGACATTATACGGTAGTTAATTACCAAAATTACTTACGTATTACGGTAACTAATTACCGAATTTATATTTCAAAAAAAAAAAGTTTTTTGTGACCTAAATTTCAGAACATGATTGTCGAAAATATTAGTAATATTCGGTAGTTAAATGTTGAAAAAAGTACACTTTTTCGGACCTGAAAATCCGAAATATTTGGGTCAAAAAATCGAAAAAATCTAGATGGAGGAAGGAGGAAGCTAACTGAGATTTATTTTTTTATCCGAGTTGACTGAGATTGAGATGTTGAAAAAATTTGAAGAGAGGAGGAGAGAAGATGATGATGAATTTGATTCAATTTTTATATTCATACCAAATCTAGAAGTGGGTCATCTTGTTCTTTTCAATGGAAGGAGAGGAACCCTCCATTGATACAATATATAATTCTTGTTTCTTCATTGAGATTGAAATGAATAAGGGTGGAATTGAGAAGTTTAAGAGATGATAAAAAGTGAGAGAGGAGCCGAGAGAATTTGAACAGGAAGGAGTCGACTGAGTCACGTTTGTAATTAGTTGAAAATTTTAACGAACGGGAGAAATAGTTGAAAATTTTAATGAAGGGGAGAAAATAATGGATTGCGAATAGCAGCCCAGAAATCCAAACAAGGGAGTTTCGCTTCTTTCCCTTCCCTTTCACAACTTCCAAACAAAGCCTAAACGTAACACACCCCCTCTCTCCTCCTAACGTGTACTCCAGTCCAGCCCTCAATCGATAAATTCTTTGGATGACTGATGATGAGAAGAGGAAGGAAGCGGAATTTGTATTAGAAACTTGTTAAAACCCGGAAAACTAGTTAGACAGACAGCTCGCTCAAAAATCCGTGTTGTTACTGTTACTGGGGGGATGATTTTGGTGCGAGAGTGATCTCTCGTTCTCGTTCTTCGACCTCAGAGCTCAAAAGAAAAACCCATGTCATCGATTTACGTGTCGGAGCCTCCGACGAAAGGGAAAGTGATAGTGCAGACGACCTACGGACCGCTGGACATAGAGCTATGGCCCAAGGAGGCCCCCAAGGCCGTCAGGAACTTCGTCCAGCTCTGCTTGGAGGGTTACTACGACCACGCCATCTTCCACCGCATCATCAATTCTTTCCTCGTTCAAACCGGTGATCCCACCGGAACCGGCAAAGGTCTCTCTCTCTCCCTCTCATTATGTGCCCTAATTTAGAGTAGTTATTCTGAATGCCACCCCCATGTCCAAAAAAATACTTGAGGAAAACTATACGTCTACGCAATAACGCTCCCTCTCAGTAGTGGAAAATTGTTTCCCCTCAGAGTCTCATCCAACAGAAAAATAGTTCTTTTCGGGAAATTTTGTTGAGATTTGGATTAGAATCACTCTAGGAGGATTTTTGAGATTTGAAAGGGCGTCGAGTTCCATTTTGATAGCTCGTCACACTCTTTCCGTTCTATGTTGTGGGATGATTAAAACTATGAATACCTAAAATACGGCCTAGTGTTCTTTAAATAGGGATACGTTTCGTGTATTGTTTTTCGGTTTATAAATTGTATCGGGATACGAAGTATTGCTTATTGTAAGATTTGTGAACAAAAGTTACTATGCAATTAAAGAATAGTTATACATAATAACAAACCAAAAATCTGTTGCGTATGCGCGAAAGCGCTCTCTCAGTAGAGAAAAATTGTTTCCCCTCAGATTCCAATCCAATAGGAAAATCGTTCTTTCCGGGGAATTTCGTAGAAATTTGATTAGAATCACTCTAGAAGGATTTTCGAGATTTGAAAGAAAGCCTAGTTCTTGTCAAAAAAAAAAAAGAAAAAAAAAAGAAAGCCTAGTTCCTGTTTGATAGTTCGCTAAACTGTTTCCGTTCTATGTTGTTGGGATTATTAGAACAATGAATAGATGTACTCTTTCTGGTACTGTGAATGGTTAACTTCAGAACATTGTAGTACTTCTTGAGTATTAAAGATGTTGATATTTTTGGGTGCCACCTGTGATTTTAGATCCTGGCTGCGCCACTGACTTTAGTATACCTGACTTTATGTAGACATGCACATGGCTATAGGTGTATGAGCTTGCTCCATTATGTTGGTTAAATTAATTTGATTTTTTTGGTTGCTAGAAGTGGAATTAGTTGTATGCAGTCCATCCACCCTTTTCTTTGCTATGTATAATGCAGAACCCATACTACAATTTGGGTTTTCGATTGCTCAATTCGTATGTTCAATATACTAGTTATACTACAATTGGGTTACTGTGATGGTTAAGACTTTTGGTTGTGTAAGCTAGCATTTTGATTCAATATGGGTTTTTAACTCAGTTATGCTATAGCCTAGTGTTTTTTCCGTTTTGTAAATCGTATTGGGATGCGAATCTCGTACCGTAAGATACGTTAACAAAAGTTAATATGCAATTGAAGAATAGTTATACACAATAACAAACCAAAAATCTATTGCGTTATATAAAAAAGGAGTTTAAGGATGTGAAATTCCAAGTCTCCCAAGTGGGTCCTTTCACATTGAGGCTTTCTAGTGCCTTAGTCATGGAAAGAAAAGAAGAGCCTTATATGAGAGTATGATACTTTCTTCTATTCGAGCCCTAATGGATTGAGGTGTGATATCCTTTGAATGGTTTAAAGGTTGCCCTAAATAGATCAAACTGCTTAGAAGCAGAACCAATAAGTAATTGTAGGATACGTACCGAATTGGGATATGCATATGTATTGTAGGATACCTCACTGTATCGTGGGATTTTTATACAAAAGGGATATGGGGTGGGATACGTACAGTTTTTCAAATGAGATGGTACGAATCGTAAGGTACGTATCCCATATCATTGGTTTTGTACAACTATGGGCCTGTAGTTAGGGTTTTTGATTGTTGGGGCTTTAGATTCAGTGCGTAGAAGATGCTTTAGGTTTTATTGGATTTCAGTTCAAAGTTGGAAGTTGCCTGAGTTGGACTTCTAAGTTTTGAAATCATGGTTCTTGAATGTCAAAGAAGAAATCTCTTGAGCTAGGACTTAACCATACTTTTAACCTAGGAGGGACGAATACGATAAATGTTAAAATTTCTTTATTTTTTCCTTTTGGGAAAAAATATAGAAGGGCAAGCATATATAGCTTGGAGATCATTAATAGCTAATGCTTGTATAGTATGATGCTTTTTGATAGTTTTATAAGGTGGTGATTGGCCCCATTTGCTCCCCGTAGGACTGAGTCTTGCCTTCTGAAATGTGGTCCCAGCACTATCTTTCGGAAGAAGAGAACACCCCCGCAAACCAACACCCCCCCCCCCCCCCCCCCCACACACACACACACACACACACACGCCCGCGCGCGCGATAACAATTGGGCGAATTGGTAGGCGATGCTCCCCTTGATATTATGGTCATCAGTTGTAGTCTTCATCAAGAAAACCACCTCTAGAGATTGGCATTCAAACAAGTCCTTTAAATGTTATACTGAATGTTCCAAGAGAATCACTTTATTGGGCATCTGGGATTGGTTTACTTTAGACTAGTAAATTCAGTAATTCTAACCCTACTACCCACCAAAGAGAAAAGAGAACCAACAGAAAATTGTTTTAGTGCCAAAGACTGTTATTGAGAATCTGAATAACATCATCTTCCTATTCATATAGAAATTGAACTCTTACCCAATTTGTCTACGACGAAGTTAGCCAGATTTCCCTGGCAATTGTTATGGAATTCTCCAGTGACATTTACTTGATTGAACTGGAGAGAAGCTCTTGCCCAGGAGGCTGAGGGTGCCGACTTATTTCCCTTACAGTTCTTGTTTTGCTCCATTGGTACAAAAAGATCTATCAATTGATGACATGTTATAGGTTTGTTGCGCAATCTCCGAACAATAACGTAGATTAATTCTCTCGATAGCTGCCAGATTGGAAGGGAGGAAACTAATACAGCTCATCTTAAATGGCTCTTGTGGTGTTGTGTTTGATTAGTTGTCTTCTATCCTATATCAGTTAATGGACTTTGAAATTTGATTTTATGATTTTGGGTTAATAGGATTGAGGTTAATTGAATTTGACAATTGCTGCACCTTATAGAATCGCTGTCTTTTACTTCTCTCATGAGTATTAACATCATGTATTTTGAGCTATGAAGCACGGATACTCTATTTTGGCCACCGTATCACGTATCGTATCCATATCAGATACTAATACTCTTGGATACTCTCTGGATATGTATCCGATACGCTTTTTAAAGTATCCTGCTTTTAGAATTGCCTTTTGGTATCCCGATACGTTTCGGATATGCGCGGATACTCTCGGATACGCTCCGGATACGTATCTGATACAATTTTTTTTAAAGTATCCTGTTTTAAGAATGAGAAAAAGTTTTGTCTAGATCAACCGGCAACCCATATTTGTCCAGGTAGCAAATGGAAAAGTGCCACATCCTCAAATCTTCTCAGCTGTGGTACTTTTCTACCCTCCAAACAACAATGATGTGGGTCCCCTCTTAACCTTTGTTAACTCTTCTTCCCTTTGTTTTTTTTATCCGCTTTTTCCCTTAAGTTTGTGAGTTTCTTCTGGTTCCCTTCCTCGTCTGTTTGGTGGCCTGATTTTGTAGAGCTCATTTTGGGTCTCACAAAAATGATTTAAATAGAAAGTTATTTTTAATATTTTTTGTAGGTTCTTATAAAAAATTAACTCAATCGGGTATCCGGCTTTTTCAGCATCCATAAGGATCCTACGAATTCTGAAACACTTTACGGATTCTGAATCAGCCCTTATTGATATCAGATTGAGCTAATTTTTTTCAAGTATTGATAAAAAAATAATTTAAGAATAACTTCAATTTAAATCACCTTTGTGGGATCCGAAATGGTCCCCACAAAATCATGCTCATTTATTTGGCACCAAACGGTGTCGTTTTGCACCAAAATGTTGAGGGGTGAAAATGAGGGGTGGGCGTAGACTTTCCGTTTCTCTTTTGATTAGGCTATTACCCGGTCTAACTTGAAATGGTTTTTGCCTTTTCAAGTTCACATCAAAGATTAATTAAAAGGAGTGAAATATTTATAAAGAGCAGTTAAAGTTTAAAATTTAAACAGTGACTATGAATGATTAGTACTCCTATAAAGACCAGTTTAAAATCTTTATCAGGAAAAAAGTGAAGTTTAAAGTTTCAAGATCTCTAATTTCGCATGCCGAATGTTAACAACAAACTAAAATTTCACCAAAATTCTATACCACCTCACAATAATGAGTTGTCTACTAGATCACATAAATTACAACTCCACAGATAAAACAACTAATAGCTTCAACAATGTCCAAAACCAATTAACATCAAGCTGTTCAAAGTTCAAACTCTCACATCTGAAAGATTATCCCTAAACCATACAAAATGTCGTCCTTTCTTCCATTCTCAATCATATCTCATGAAAATTATGGTGGGTAGGCACATAAGGATTGTCCGTGACATCTTTTTCCGCATAAGACCTGAATAATTGAAAAAAAAATTGAGTTTAGAATCACATTAAGGTAGAAAAAAAAAAAAAAATTCTATAGTCGCACAACCAATTTGAGAAGCACCACCAGATTCATGTTTCAACACAGACATTATCTTCCTCAGAGCTACACCAGCTTCATTTAGCACATCAATGAGATTTTTTTGAGTAGGAGTTATTCCTCTATGTCCTCTATGTAATAACGTACTTTTCGGGAAGCAAAGCTCGTGATTGTGGTTAGTTACAAACTTACTCACAATCCATCTTTCACTATCCCTGATCAAGCTCATCATTGCTTTACATCCAATCATGGTCTCGGAGTGATTAGCAACCTTTTCATGGTTCTTATAATAACTTGGATGACGATATCCTTCTTTATGACAAGTAATTTCTACTCCAATCAATGAGTTGTCTATGTGAGATCGTCGAGTATGATTTTTTCGGAGGCTAAAGCCCTTTTTCCTTGCATATGCTTTGTAACAAGCCATGGCATCATCTAAATCATCAAAAATCGTACCTTTGCAAGGTTCGATGAGATCCCTTTTTGAAGATGGTTTGATTGGTTCATGATCATCCTTTCCATTTTTCGACAAATCTTGAACATTTGAATTAGGCATTGTTTCCGACTCTACAAAATTTTCTTCAAAACCGTGATCAACCATCACCTTTCTCAGCCATTACCAATCTGAGTAACACATTCAAACAAAGTGTATTTTAGAATTTTATATACAAAATTCATCTCCAAAAATTACAAAATTAAAAAAGGTTTTGCCGAAGGACAACAGAAGAAATACAATTTTAACCAAAAAAGAAGTAGATAAGTAATGCATGCGTACTCTGAAGCACTGACTTCCTCGGCGTCGGAACAAAAACGCTCGTCGCTTTTCCTTGCCTCCATTACTTTACTCATTGGGCTTGTTTGGATGCGAGATTAGGTTTGAGGGTATTATGCAAGAAATGGGATTGGATAGTAGGAGGTATTGGTTGATAAGGGATGACCCACATTTATGGAGAGGGTATTAAATAGTACTTGGTTTGGATGAGGTATTAGAAATGGGGGATAAAATAGTACTTGGTTTGGATGGAGGATTAATTGGGGGTATAAGGAGGGTGGATTGATGTAAAAAGCTGTTAAATGACTTTTTTGTCCTTATACAGTGTTTTATGACAAAATTTGTTAGTTTTATTATAATTAGAATAAATACGTGCTTTTTTGAGCTGCAAGGGACAGAGAAAAAAGAAAAAAGCTGCAAGGCTTGGTTTGGGGGAAAGCTGAGAAAAAAAATTAAGTGTTCCAAATTTCAATCCGTTTGAATGGGTGAGAAGATTTTATTTTTCTGATCATTTAATTCTAAAGGGTCACAATTAAATTTTGACTCTAGGACTCTCGTTGATTAGCCTTAAGAAAGTTGTACAACTAAATATCTCTTAGGGCTAACCAACGAGAGCCCTAAAGCCAAACATTAATTATGACCCTTTAGGATAAAATGATCAAAGAAATATGATCTTCGTACCGGTTCAAACGGATTGAAAATTAGAGTACTTAATTTTTTAACCATATTTTTTACTCATATAAACTGTAGGTTAAAAATTTAAGTGTTCCAAATTTCAATCCGTTTGAACCGGTGGAAAAATTTTAGTTTTCTGATCATTTTATCTTAAATGGTCATAATTAAATTTTGACTCTAGGACTCTCGTTAGTTAGCCCTAAAAGATATTTGGTTGTACGACTTTTTAGGGTTAATCAATGAGAGTTCTAGAGTCAAAATTTAATTATGACAGTTTAGGATAAAATGATCAGAAAACTAAAATCTTTCCACCGGTTCAAACGGATTGAAATTTGGAACACTTAATTTTTCTTGCTCGTCTCTTCGAAGAACTAGTGCGGCGAAGAGTTGCGATAGGAAATGGGTACCTCGGGGTGGGAAAGGGGGATTACAAGGGGTAGAATGGTCCGAAATACAGGGGGATTCCACAGCAACTAGTCGAACCCTACCCATCGCTAACACCCCCTCAGCCGGTATTAGCAGGTGTAGTGGAAGACGGGGTAAAGAGAATACCCCTCCATTTTGGAATGCCAAACGGGGTCTTCGGCTGGGCCCAGGGATTAAAAGGGGATATCACAACACCCTTCACAATATCCCATCCAAACAGGCCATTTTTGTCCTCGTTAGAAAGAAAAGTTTGAAGGGACCTTTTCTTCTCATTTTTCTCTCTCAGAAAAGTTAAATTGACTAAGGTAAAAAGAAGTTAACCAAGGTTAAGAGAGGACCCACATCATTTGTTGCTTGGAGGGAAGAAAAGTACCACAGCTGGGGATATTTGAGGATGTGGCGCTTTCCCATTTGCTACCCGGACAAATATGGGTTGCCTGTTGATCCAGACAAAACTTTTTCTCTTTTAGAATTATTTTTTGGTATCCTGATACATTTTGGATACGCGCGGATACGTGTTGGATACGCGCAAGGGTAAATATGTTATTACTTAAAATATATGGGTTAAAACTGCAAGTAGGACTATATTTTTCTTTTTTTCCCACCAAACGACACTAGAAATACACTGAGGTTATCCTCTCTCTTGACAACCTTGTAAGTCTCTCTCTCTCTCTCTCTCATCTCTCTCTCGTTGTGTGCATGTATGTAAATATCTCTCTCTTGTCATGTGAAATGGTGAACTTGTGTAATGGAAAACTTTAATCATTAATGAAATTTTAGGAATTAAAAATTATATATAATATATTTTTTATTTACTTTTATATTCAACCCCGTATCCGTATCCGTGCTTCTTAGATTTTGAGATGACACTTTTCCATTTACAAAAAAATTTGCTCCAGATTGTGGTGGTTTTTGAAATCATCTTATTTATAAATGGTTCTCAATTGATTTTGAGATTTGACCCCCATTAACTGCGTCTCAAAGCTAATCAGCTGGACACACCATAAGTGATTTTCTCTTGCAGGTGCCAGGTAAGAAAAATTTGGACCCTGATTACCACTCATTCAGCATTATTAGATGCCAGTTAATTCTGCACTGAGATAGATTTGGATCTATTTTCCTGTGGGCATCTGTTGTGGGAATCGGGCTATTGATTTCCCAAAATATTAGAACAATCTGAGTTGTGCAATTCAGTGCTCATGAAATTTTAACTACAGAAAAAAGACTTGTATTTGTAATTTTCTGGCCCTCTTTCCTTTTCTGATTGTGTTTGGAAATGAAGAGGATGAAAACTAGATTTAGTTTACTAATTTGTTTGCAGACCTCTTGCATCCTTTATTTTTATTTTTATAACAGTCATTGGTGGTTCTCAACTTCTCATTATTTGCAGGTGGCGAAAGTGTATATGGAAGTGCATTTTCTGATGAGTTCCACTCGCGTCTAAGGTTCAACCACAGGGGTATTGTTGCATGTGCAAATGCTGGCCCACCACACTCAAATGGAAGTCAATTCTTTATAACCTTGGATCGTTGTGAGTGGCTTGAGCGTAAACATACCATTTTTGGAAAGGTAACAATGACATCATGTATTGCTTCACATACCTATCTCCATTTTTGAATGTTGGAACTTATACCCCTCTTAACAGGTGACTGGGGATTCAGTATATAATCTCACAAGGTTAGGTGAGGTTGAAACTGATAAGGATGATCGGCCATTGGATCCTCCACCAAAGATTACCTCCGTCGAGGTAGAATATTATGAACCCTTAGAAATATTAGCAGTTGATGATGCCTTCTAGATAAGTTGTAAGATAGACATAGCACTTGAGAGATATGTAGTGTATTGGAACTTGGCTGCTCACGAGGAGACAAACATATTTACTTATGTACTGTAGTTACTGTCTTTGTGTTGAAGTACATTGTTTTTCATGGTTTCTTTGTAAGTCGACCTTCTCCTTCATTCAGTAATGCTAGGGTCTTCTGTACCACAGTCAATTTCATTGTCCAATTTGAAATTTCTGCTTTAGGTGTTATGGAATCCTTTTGATGATATTGTTCCTAGAGCAGTACCTGCCAAGGCTTTGCCGTCTTCAACAGTTGATGCTGACAACAAAGCCTCAAAGAAGAAAGCTGTGAAGTAAGTTTCTAACCTCATATTTGGAATGGAAAGCAATTCTCCACATAGTTGAAGCGTTGATGCTATCGCTCTGAAGTATTACTGGTTAAAAGATGATCAATTTACAGGAAGCTGAACCTGCTTTCATTTGGAGAAGAAGCTGAAGAAGAGGAGAACCAGCTGGCATCTGTAAGGACAAAAATTAAAAGCAGTCATGATGTGTTGAATGATCCTCGCCTCTTGAAGGGAGACGATCTGAGTAAAGAATTGGTAAGAGTCCATTTTTCTTTCTGTTTCTCATATGGTCTGATAAGCTGCAGGAATAATTCTTGCAAGTATGTTGGTCCTGTTTCTATTAGAGTTTATCCAGCAGTATTGTCAAGCAAGTATTTTCCCCTGTTTTTTAAAAGATGAATTGCATCTACTTCCATGATTATTTCGTCACATTTCGTATAGAAATCGGTTCCACTTTCAGTCTGTTGGTGAAGTCAATTTGTTGGTTTCAGTGCTCAAGTTGTGTTGAGTGGCTGGAACAACTAAAACGTGCATTATCCAATGCTGACCCACTAATTCAGGCAGCTAGCAGGAGTGGAATTGGAATAGCCCTAACCTCTAGAGATGGCAAATCAACCTGCCCCGCGCCCGATCGGGGCGGTTTTTGTTAAAATTTCCGAGCATCGGGTCGGGGGAAAATTGAAGAAACCCGGTTGGGGTTGGGTCGGGGTCGGGTAGGAGTGTAATTTTGTTCACCCTCCTTAAAAGAGGGTGAACATTACCCTCTCTCTTATTGGTTGAAATGGTGTAGGTCCGACCCCTGCAATACTCTTTTTGGTGAGCATGACATTACTTTGTGGTAGGATCCACACCATTTCCTCCAATAGGAGGGAGGGTGAACAAAATTCAACTCGGTCGGGTAGGCATTACCCATCCCGGTACTCACTTGAACCTGCCCCAAAATTGTTTTATGCGTAAAAATCTATTTTTATTCTTGTATTTTTACCCTTACAACTTAAAAACAAACAAACTAGAGTACCATTTTGAAAGAATTGGAATTCTACCATTTTGACCAATAAAAACAAACAAACTAGAGTAACATATGGACCTTAAAAACATGGGGCCTTCTCGATTTGGGAGGCATTAGACAAAGGCCTCAATGGCCTAGCCATGGGGCCGCCCTTAGCTGAGGATGTCATATTAATCATAGTGCATGGGAAAAAATAAATGAACATAGCAAAGGACCCACTCCCCAGCCATCTATTTTTTGCATTTTTAAGTTAAAAACTCATAATCACTCCCCAGATTGCGCTTGAAATCCTATTACATGTTACTTCACATATCGTCTAATGTATTTTTTTTCCCCGTGTGTTTGAAGGTATGGTGGATTGAGCCACCACTTTTTCTTTCGTAAGTACTTCAAATATTGCACCCTCTTGCTTTGGGTGTTTTCTTTTTTTCTATGTTTTTCTTCTTTTTGTTCATGATTTGATTTTGTCTTTGTAATAGGTGAAACGTCTTGTTTAACCCGTCTCATTAAAATATACAAACATCAGTTTTTTTTTTTTTTTTTGATGAATTTACTACTCTACAGCCTCCACAATGGAAGTTATCAACTGATAATACTTTTCATTTCAGCCAATGTTATGGTCTTGTTTTTATATTATGGTCTTGCGGATATATTACATGCAGGTGTTACCCCTAATGTTAGAGTCCACAATTTTTCAGCATTAAGAAGTTAGAAGTTTTATCTAATTGGACTCTGCAATATAGCGATGGCAACATTAAAAGACGTACTGGAGTTGACTGGTGATAAGTAGAACTCTGGACGAATTTTTCATAGAAACCGTAGAAGTGTTGATCTACTACTAGCCATCAATTTTGGGGACATCAATTGAGATGTATCCTCCACAGAATTGGAAGCTTTAGCGTTCCTAATTGATTAGAAACTTGCAAAGCGCGAATGAATGCAAAATATGTATTGTTGGACTAACAACCGAGAACTAAAGAAGATCTTTGACGTAATTGAAATAGGCGATTCATAGCCTTTGGTTTAGTATCTGTTTCAATCCCTTTAAAGTTTCAACTAATTCTTCCGTCTTTGTTTTCTTGATTCTAGAGAACTCGGACCAATCGCCTATTTCAATAACGTCGAAGATCTTCTTTAGTTCTCGGTTGTCAGGCCAACAATACATATTTTGCATCCATTCGCGCTTTGCAAGTTTCAAACTAATTAGGAAAGCTAAAGCCTCCACTTCTGTGGAGGATACATCTGGATATGGCTAGTAGTACATCGACACTTATACGGTTTCTATGAAAAATCACTTTGGCAGTTTTACTTATCACCTGACCGTCAACTCCGGTGCATCTTTTACTGCTGCCATCGCTATATTGTAGAGTCCAATTGGATAAAACTTATAACTTGTTAATGTTGAAAAATTGCTTTTGGACAACATCAGAAGTAACACTTGAATGTAATATATCCACAAGACCATAATATTAAAACAAGACCATAACTTTAGTGAAAATGAAAATTTGCATTAGTTGAGGCTATAGAACAGTAAATTCATCAAAAAAAAAATAAAAATTGATGTTTGTATATTTGTATGAGACGGCTTGAACAAGACGTTTCACATATTACAAAGACAAAATCAAATCATGAATAAAAAGTAGAAAAACATTGAAAAAAAAAAAACACAAAAAAAGATTGTACAATATTTTAAACACTTACAAAAGGAAAAGTGGTGGCTCAATCCATCAGACCTTCAAACACACGAAAAAAAACAAAACAAAAATATATTAGATGGAATGTGAAGTAACATGTAATACCATTTCAAGCCACAATCATGGGAGTGATTATGAGTTTTGAACTTAAATGCAAAAAATAGATGGCTAGGGGTGGTTCCTTTGCTATGTTTATTTATTTTTTCCCATGCATTGTGATGGACATGACATTCCCAGCCAAGAGCGGCCCACAGCTAGGCCATGGAGGCCTTTGTCTACGGCCTCCGGGCCTCATTTTTTTAAGGTCCATATGGTACTCTAGTTTGTTTGTTTTTATCGGTCAAAATGGTTGAATTTCATTTCTCCAAATAGTCAACTCCAATTACAAGGAAAATCCTTAACAATAGACTCCCAAACCAGTCGGGTGATCTTGATTTGCACATGCGAATACCAACTCCCTTTAACTCATTACTAGCCAGATTGTTTGCGTCCTCTGATCATACTGAAATCCACGCCATCGAAATTTTTGCTTAGCCCTCTTGTAAAATATTGTCCATCAATTGTGAATCCCCCTGAACCGAAAACGAGTCCAGTCTCAAAACATTTGCGAAGACCATTGCCGCCCTCCATGCCAGTGCTTCGATAACAAGAGCAGAATTAGCCAGACCCAGATTCACAGCTTTAGTAGCTACAAATGTTCTGGTTGAACCCCTCACCACCTCCCTTGGGCGCACTCTCCTCCACGCCTGGTTGCGCTCCACCCTTCTTCCAAGAAAAAAAAAACTTCTGGCAGTTGGTGTTTAGCATTCCCTCACTTGACAGCGGAGTCTCTTATTTCTCAAATGCTTTTGCTAGTCTTGCTTACATGTGGTTCACAGTTTTCTTACATCTTTTGCACTTCTTTTATGATATTTGTTGCTTTTTTTTTTATCAGCGGTATTTGTTGCTTTACTCTTCACTTACTTTTGTGATATCAGTAGCTATGGAAGTTTAGGCAGAACTATGTATTGAAAAATGAGGGTGGCATAGTAGGAGTATATGCTCATTATTCTAATGCTTCTACATCTGATTCATGTTTTGGTTAATTAAATAGCCTAGTCATCTGTAGGATGCATCTAAACTTAACTTACAAATGCAGAACTTGTCAGAAGTCAAAGCAAATCGAGATTTGCAGTTAAGTGTGAGAGAAGCTCTAAGCTCGAAGAGAGAAGTTTTTCCGAAAGAATCAGTAACTGCAGAGCCCCTTTATAATAGCGATGATGAGGCCAGCTTTGATGCAAGAATGCGTTTGCAGATACTTAGCAAGCGAAAGGAGCTTGGTGATCTCCCAACTAAGCAGAAGTTACGAAATGGTAACTTTTTACTGTCAAGATCACAATCTACAGCCTGCTGTTCAAAATGGAATCTTCTTTTGCTTTCATGTTATTTGAAATTTTTTTTTTTTGAACTAACTATAAAATTGAAATGACAGTTCATTTTGGGATCATTGCCTCCGCTGTTGGAAGCAGGCAGCTGGGCAATATACCCTTTGTAAATATATGTTTTTACATTAAATTGACTACTTGATAAAAAGGGGTGAGAGAGGAAGGGAGTTGATGGGTAGGGTAATCTGAAGCATATTGGATCATGGTAAGAAAAAAGAGCCAGATATTTACTGGGTGAAATTGGGAATATTTTTCGTGACGGTTTTCTATTGCTATGAATCCGACTACCACCTACTCAACATACTGTGTCAATTGACCCCAACACAATATGTGTACTTTGTAGTCCTTAAATTTGTGTGCAGATTTTTGTACCTTTTTTAGTTTTCTGTTGAGAAAATTTGAACTGGGTACCTTCCAGTGAGGTGGTGATTGGAGGTATGGACGCCTTTAAACATGTAAAAAAGTTGTTCAATTAGGAATAAGTGTTTCAGATGAAATTACTAAGGCTTTTGATCTGATTATCGCACTCCTCTCTCTCTCTCTCTCTCACACACACGCACACACACATGCTAGATACACTCATTTTTGATACTTTATGTTGCCCTAGAACTGTGGAATTAAGCTAGAATATAAATCTTGAAGAGTTGATAGAAACTTCTCTCCATTTGGAAAGGTGGAAGCATTAGCATTGGTGTCTACTCTGCTTGCCGAGTATAGCCCCTGTTAAAAAACAATTCCAGTGAATCACAGTCAACTTATGGGTAATGCTTCGACTGTGTGATCCCCAGCACGCCATCATCTTACCATCTATTGCGTCGTGCTTTTATTATTCACCCAATTTCTTCCTGGATAAATTTCCTCGTCAGTTACGCAATCTGAATGGATACGCAAATGCAAAGAAGTTCGTCAATTGGCAGTCTTCGGACACTTAAAACGCCTCTCCTCTCTTCATTGGTTCTCATCAACCAAGTAAGGGTGGGTTGTCTTTCTTACCATGACATCAGTTTCATGGACACTCTTGAACAGTCAAATTGGTTTGCGTTATTTCTGTACAATTTGAATGTGCACCTCTTCGTTAGGGATCCTTCTATTCTTGCGCATTGGACAAAGCAAAACGAGCGCAACTTTTGTGTACTTGATAGTACAAAAGAACTGCATTCTCATTAAAATTCAGCTCTTCTGTAAAATCAGCAAGGTAAAAAGGACGAGCAACAAAACCTCTTTCTTAAACAAAAGTGAAGCAAATGAAACAATTGACATTATGGCTATGTGAGTCCTGGTTTCAACCTAAAATTTGAGAAAAAGCTGTTCTGTTCCATTTCCACCAGTGGGAGGTAACTTATTTCATTTATTGATTGTTTCCCTGCAGTACTACTTCACATATGTACTTGCCAAATTGCCGCTTTCCCTGTAAAGGGTTCTGATAGCGAAGATGATGTGCTATTGTGTTTGATCTTGGAGGATCTTTATTTGTATAATTGTTATTTAAAAGGATATTATTTACTGGATTACGATGTTATCTTAAGATTTATCCAAAGGATAATAATTTATGATATCTTATCTCTATTTGTTACTATCATTTGGGAGCATATTTAAAGGATTCTACAGATGATCTTGGTATTATTAATTTATGGTATGGAATGGATGTCTTTTTAGCGTTGGCGTGGATGCTTTTACAACCACTAGATGCATATTTCTGGGATTCCTTAGTTGTGGATTCCTAAGACTTTATCTTCATTAATGTATCTTCCTTTTTCTGCTGCATCACTTTTGGTTCCTTAGTGTGGATCCTAAGGCTTTGTCTTCGTTTATCTATCTTTTTGCATCAGGTTCTTTTCACTTGAACATGACAGTGTTTGCTCTCAAATTTCTTTTACTCGGTATTAGATTGGCGGAATCATTTTCACATGAGATTCCTTGGCGTACTAATCTTATTATTTTTTGCGGTGTAAAAATACGTTTGCAGGGCCATTTTCTCGGTTTCACACTTCATATAAGTAAATGAAACTGCTGTTACATTATTGAGCTTTATGTCACATAACAATTCCTTGACTAATCTATGAAAAATCCAAGAAAATGGGTTTTATTCTCTACCAATGTATGTTTTTCTGTAGTTTTATCCGTGTTCAATGCATAGTAAGGAGTTTCAAATTTGTGTTTTTTAGAAGAAATCTCTATTTTTGACGGGTTAACTAATTTGTAGAAATTAAGACCTTGAAACGGCCTGATAGTGGGCATCAACTTCAACTATACGCTGTCTTGGTTTCATCTATTCTTTACCTCCTTCAGCTTTATGTATTTCAGCTTGTGATTCTTTTTATGAGTGGTGCTCATCTTATGTTGATTGTTATCTTTAATTGGTAATTTGTTTGACATGTGCAGAGAGTTCCAGCCCAAAAGACCATGAGAGATCACCCCCAAGGTATTGGCCTCAATCTTGCTTGTGCTTTCTTATCTTCTGCAGCCGG